>NC_045154.1:28389299-28514299 GCF_900700415.2 Clupea harengus
TCCAGAGTGCACCAAAAATGGCCATTCATTACACAAGCCCTCCATACACAGACATCCAATGTCACACAAAAGGAGATTTAAATGAACTGTGTGTGACACTTGTGTGTGTGTGTGTGTGTGTGTGTGTGGAGGGGTGTGTGTGTGTGTGTGTGTGAGAGTGTGTCTTAGGGTTGGGGACAGGCGGTATTGGGGGGTATGATAACACTGTTTTCATCAAATCCTTCACCGTGTCCACAGAGCTGCTCAAGATTCTCCTGTTTGGAGAATAAACAGGACAAGAGCAGCTAAAAGGTTTGTGCTTACTGTTCTGGCCCATCAATCAGTTTAGTGGCCTCATGGTGGTGGTGGGACGGGAAGTGCAGAGAGAGGTTGAGGCAAAGCAGGCCCTCCTCTCCTGCATGTTTAGGGAAGCCAACTTCCCCCCTATGCCGATTGATCTCCTCGCTTGTTAGCAGGGTCAGGTACTTAAAAGCACAGGAGAGCAAGAACATCCTCGCATTAATTGTAACAGCAGGTTTGATTATACTAACAGGAGCTCTGTTATAACAGCCAAACCAAACATGTTCAGAAAAAACACCTGCCAACACACTGCGTTAAGAAGAACATATGCTGAAGGAATATTATTCTCTTTTTGCAAGTGTTTGAGTAGAAGGGAAGTATCAATGGGGAGTTACTAAAGTTCAACCAGTGACAGAATTGGGCAAAGCAAGGCCTATGAGATCAAGCCCCATCCAGTGGCCGATAACAATCTTACATAAGAGCTGGCCACTTAGACTGATGGCAAGGAAGGTTTTGATGCTGCCAATGGCAGCCTTGACCAGAGTGTGAGAGGTGAACTCCGGCCCAAAACTGGGACTGTGGCTTCTCTGGTTGTCTCCTCTTGATCCGGTTTACATAATGTTTTAATGGGAACAACGGCGTGGGGTTTTCGCACAGTCCAGACAGGCGTCTGTTGGCGCCCCGCGGTGAATAAAAGCAGATGGTGTTGTGGCACAGAACGCCGCTCGCACAGCACCTCGCCCCACTCCAGAAAAACACGCCGGGAGATATTGACAAGAGGTTTGTGGGACAGAGCCGTCACTGAGTCAATCACACCTCCAGACACCTGCCCAAACCAAAGAACCCCTCCCCCTTTCATACATAATGACTTTTGGGTCTGGAGGGGTCATTCTTGAGGTGTAATTCGAGTCTTTGGACGCACTGCCGTTTGGCTCAGCAGCTGGAGGCATGGAGCTGGACTGTTGCGTAAGACCGTGGGGCTGAGGAGAGCGAGCTCCCTGAGTGCAGTGCTGTTGCACTGGGGCTCCCCATGCCAGCTTTCTCTACGGAGCTCCGAGTGTATCACATTTCAGAGTAACGCTCAAATCCGGTTGGCTCCTCTGATCATGGAGCGCAGCCAATCACAGCCAGGCATTTCAGGACTTCCAGGTTGGGACAAGTCTCCAGACACGCTCAAGAGTAAAAGGCCCCCCTGCAGAAAGGGGGATTTCAGAGGAAAGCAACAACAGCTGACAAGAGACTTTCTTTTCTTCCCTCTCGCTAACAAACCATGACCGAGCAGTTATGAGCGTACTGCACATGAAGTAGTTTGAACAGAAATCACAGACGCAAACTCCAGTCCCCTGGAGAAACAATAAAAAAAAAACTAAAAACTTAAAAAACAAGAAGGAAATAAAAAGGCATGCAAAACTGTGGTGAGTGTGGATCTGCTTCTATTTCAGAAAGTGCAGGCAGGGCAAAGAACAAAGGACAAGCAAATAATGCGTTAAGAACTACATGGGGTGCTGTAACAGAGGGTGTGAGAGGATGCCTTGTGACTTTATTTGAATCTACCTCACGTGTATGGAAGTACCATATTTGCCATGGCATCCTCATGATCATAAGGGTACAAGCTCATGCCTCCTGCACAGTAACCACACACACAAGTGTACACACCAACACACACTTACAAGGCCTTAACACATAATGCTCATTCCTGGCTCCCCCACTTGTTACACGTTTCATTGGCTCATCGGATAGGCAAGCTAATGAGCTCCATCACAATCTCACACTTCAAGTCCCCCATTGTGTTTCCGCCTCATTTTCTCCAAGGTGTGAAAGAGAGGCAAAAACCCCCCCAGGAATTCACCCTTTTCTCTCAGTGCCAATACAAGGCCAGCTGGCCACCGACAAGGAAATGCCCGCCCGCCATTCAAAATGATTGATTGTGGCGTAGTAGAAACCAGTACTGCAAGTACACTACAACAGAGCGGTACAGAGAGAGAGAGAGAGAGAGAGAGAGGTACAGAGAGAGAGAGAGAGAGAGAGAGAGAGAGAGAAGTCCGCTCTGCTGCAACTTGTCTCCAGGCAACACTGGAGGAAGTGTGTGCAGAAATCAATAAGACATGGGGCAGGACAGGCCCCGGTAGGCGTGCGTCACCAGGTGACTTCACCTCTGGCCAGGAGGAAGCACTGGGCCCCATCGATTCCGCCACCCACGGCACTTTGTAAACTTTGTAACGGCAGGGTGGCCACATGAAGGGCACTCTGAGGACAGCCTTAAGAGATCACACAAGTTAGCACCGTCCAGCCCTGAGCTGAGAGAGAAAGAGAGAGAGAGAGAGAGAGAGAGAGAGAGGGAGATAGTGAGAGGGAGAGAGACAGAGAGTAAGGACAAGAGAGAGAGAGGGAGAGAGAGAGAGAGAGAGAGAGAGAGAGAGAGAGAGAGAGAGAGAAAGTAAGAAAGAGGAGCGAATTTGCACATATATTGCCATGCCTAATAGCCTGAATCCCTCTGACCTTGGAGGCCGGGCACAGGGGTCAAAAGCAGTGCATGACGGGACCTTGTGTGGAAATAACTCCAAGAGTGTGTGCACGTCTGCATGGCAGCCTCCATCTCAAGCTCTCTCCGCATGTATCTGGGTCTCTCTTTCCCTTTCTCTCTCTCTCTCTCCCTCTCCAGGAGCTAGCAGCTTCAAGCAATTAGTAGAATTACGCATTTGGGCTACGGGCACTTCTGGAGAGAGCAGAGAACATTAATGAAAGTCATAAACGCTACCAGCTGGAGGCTATGCATTTACACCAGCAGTTATCCAATATGTAAGAGCTCTAGCTTTAAAAATGAGCCTTTGTTTTTCTGCTCTCCTTCCCAACCTTCTGAAGGGCTGATGGATGGGACTTGCTGTAGGCTGCGAGCCATTTCTCCACATGAACAGAACACACACACGCACACATACACTCACATAGACACACACACACACACACTATGTCTTATGCCTTTTTACAACTTGACATGTGTATCTGTATGGTGCAGAGTTCCATCTTGCTTAAGGAAATTGTTAAGACAACTTCATACAAACAGCACATTGTTAACCTAAAGTAAAACATATTCATGGATGTTTCGGTGTAATTCTTCAGCTGAGAGCGTGTTCTGTTAACAGGCACATGGCCTCTCAGAGTGGGATGCAAGTAAATCATGCTGGAGCAGATTTTGGTCATTTATTAACAAGAGTGACCAATCTGCCTGAATGCATCAACCTGACTATACACTTTCTTCATGTGAGGATTGCACTGGAAAACAGAAAGGCCTCTAAAGTATTCTGACCAAACAGAACGACATGTTTTTAAGTTGCAAGATTTCACCAAATGCACCAAATTCACATCTCCTCAGCGTCTATGAGACATGTTTATTTGATAGGGGAGCACTGTGTGAGAGAGAACACAGAGTGTCTGTGGAGGGGTGAGAGAGGGTTCTCCACACGCGTAGACAGGTCGAGGTGACAATAGCCAGAGTCAGAACAGGACAGGCCGGGAAGAGCTTTCTATGCACACTCCCGGAGAGAGCACTAAAAACATGACAGATCTGCAAAAGAGAAAATACAAATGGGAATAACAACAATAGTGTCAAGTAAGAGTTATATCACGGGAGCAGTAGTAATAGTCCGAAATATCACTATTACCATCACCACCACTACCACCACTACTACTACTACTACTACTACTACTGCTATTGATAATAATAAGCTTAGACCTAATGTGACTTTCTGGAGAGAAAAAGAAAACAAGTAAGAAAGTGAGAATTAACATCTCATGATGTTAATATTAGGCCATATGTAAGCAAATGACACTGCACAATAGCACATAACGTTTATCTGCAGTAGGCTGTAGCCATTAGGCTTGCCGCTTATGATTAGGGATGGGTATCGTTTGGTTTTTATCCGATACCGGTACATAACCGATACTTTTAAAACGATACCGGTGCCTAAACGGTGCCGGAACCGATACTTTTATAAAAAATTAAAAAAAAATTACGATTGACGACATTTAAGAAAGGCTTTATTGCCAAATATATGAACTGTTTAAAGTAGATTATATATATAAATAAATACAAATAAATACAAAACACACACACACACTCTGTACACACACTACAGCTTCAATACTTCAGCAATTCTTTCGTTCAATTCAAAATTTTTTCTTCAAATTAAACAATATATTAACTGTTTAAAGTATATTATAAATATAAATACATACAAAACACTTGGCTTCAAACTTTTTAACTTCAAACTATGAACATTATATTAACTGTAAACAACAGTTTATAGTATACTTAAATAGGGCAATGCGTTTAGGCTGTAACCCATTATTTGCGCGCGTGTGTGAATGTGCGTGCGTTTCTCTCGCCTTTTATCTTTCACCTTTGAATAATGTAACTTATAAACACATCGGCCTGGCAGAAACAAACAAACAAACAAACAAACAACCCAAGAGGCAACACGCATTTCTGGACCGATGAACAGACGCGATTCATGCTCAATCAACTGTTGTTGTTATTGGTAGTGGTGAAGAGGTCAAGCGGAAAGGGCTGTATCACCACTAGTTGTAATAAAAACAGCGCCACCTATCGTATCGGATATGACATGCTTTCGGCCAATGATTCGATTTATTCACTGCCATGTATATTGGGATAATAGCACCTACCCTCGAAAGAAAGCATAGTCCGACTAAGCAAAGATTCGAATTATACCATCATGTAAACACACTGAGTGAGTACGAGAAAATGTGTACTGCCCCTTTAAGAGACTACCGTAGGTTAAGTATAGCTGTCATCTCCGTTTATTTTTCAGTCTTCGGTTGCTGAACTGCCGTTGACTCTTTGCCTTTCTCCACTCTTTTCACGCAATTGTTTTGTTGCATTTGCTGCACGTCGCGATGTTTGAATATTTTGGTGCGAAATACAGCCACACTTTTGACCGTTTACCTTTCGGTATTTTCTCTGTTAAAAGGTTGATGGCTAGTTCTGTTTGTGCTTGCTCTGTGAAATGCTGCATGCTCTTCACTGTCATAAGACTGTTGCTATGAAAACACCAATGAGCGTGAGCGACACAGGACAAAGTTTACATTGGGAGCTGGGGCAGTTTTACATGTGCCCCGCGGAATCTGCCTAGCAACCGTTTTCAATTGGCTCAGGCACCGAAATGAAGCACCGAAATCTGCGTTGCATTTCGGTCCGGGTACGTACCGGTTGTATTGGAACCGGTTCCATATTGGAACCGGTTCCATATTGGTACCGGTTCTCGGTACCCAACCTACTTATGATCCACTGGATAATCATCTCCATTCACTCTGCTTATACTGACTCAGGCACATATGCTATAGATATCAGCTGTGTGATAATAGCCCTGGTCTCACTTAGAAAGGGGGACAAGAGACAAGACATTATACCCACAGCCATTGAGGCCTTCCAACTAAAACACAGTTACCTATAAAAAGAGCACTACCTCTCTTCATTGATTTTATATCAAGCATGTTCTCAGATACATTTTCTAAAATCTTCCCCTTCATTTACAGTGAGGAAGGCAGAACACAACACCAAGCAAAACAACTCTTTAAGATAAAGAGTAGAAGTTACACTAGTGTTAAGATAAAGAGTGGCAGGCAAAGAGCCTTGAACACACAGCAAAGACATGAAGATGAAGGCAAGAGAGAGGAAAGGAGTCAAAAATACCCAAGAAAGAAAGAGAAAGAGGAAAAGAAACTCAATGTGAGAGACAGAGAGAGAAAGAGAGTGGGAGGGAGAGAGAGAGAGAGAATAACACTCTATTCATCCCCTCACGCTAAGCTCAACACCTGGTCCTGCTGCAGGTGGGTCCCTTCAGGCCAGGGGCTGTTTAGAGAGGGCCAGCGAGCCGAGTGAAGTTCCAAGCGAGTGCGAGCCCACAAGCCTGTTTCAGTTTCCAGCTGCACATACACATTCCACACCATTAAAGCTCTTACTAGACATCCAGAAAAATTCATGACGGCGAAACATTGTCCCAGCTGCCAATATATACGCATAGTCTATATGCATTCACAAATGGATGCTAACAAATAGGCTGTTGTCACATAAGCATGTGCCTAGACACAACACGTTATGCTCAGACTGCAGGCAAAAGTGGCCCAAATCTGATTTTTGCTCATGTGACTCAGATCTGGGTTTTTTTTTCCCCATCACAGTGTGGAAAGCACAAATCATATTGAATCTGATCTTCTCAATTCTGATTTCAAATACAAACATGGAAGACAGCTGTGATGGAGGTAGTCAACACACACTTCAATCACAAAGGCAACAGCCATTGCTCCACAAAAAGCCAGACCTGCAGTCTGTAGGGAGCCTGTAATTGAAGTCATTTAGTCCCTGTTTTGCAGTGCATCACCTAAAGAAATACAAACAGCTGTGGTATTCAGTAAAACATCAGATAGAGTCTCTGTATTTCACAATCACAGGGACTATGATCCTTTTCCTGCAGGAAATGGCCAGCCCACAGCCCATAAGTCCTCAGAGGATGTTTTGTCCTGAGGTGATGGCGGCGGGTACTGTATGTAAGCACAAATGTCATCTGGGATAAACGGCACAGGTGACAGCACAGAACAGTGTGGTCTCTTCACTCCCGATGTGATGTGATGTGAGTGTGAGTGTGCTCTGACGGTGCTGTACAAATGTTCTGAAAGAGAATCTCTCTGGGGGTTAATTTACGTCAGAGAGAATGACACATGCAGACGAGTCCAAACGTGTGCACACACACATACGTGAACACGCAGACAGACACACACACACACACACACACTCTCTCTATCCCTCTCTTTCACTCATACAAACACACAGTCTCTCTTTCCATGTCTTAATCACACACACATTCTCTCTCTCTCTCTCTCTCTCTCTCTCTCTCTCTCTCTCTCTCTTTCTCTCTCACACACACACACCCACACACACACACAGATCCATGCACACAGACACACACATTTGCATACACACTTTTTTAACACACAAACACACACACTCCCAGGAACATGAACAGTGTGTTCAGCTTTTCGGGGTGGAAAATGTTATCACTTCTTCTGCTTATGGAAGCAGGGGTACTTGAGAGGCATTAATCGCTTAAATCTGCCGTCAACACGGAAGGTAAGCCTCACACACATCAGATGCATCTGAGGGCCTATTCATAACCAGGTGAAGGGACTGCAGTGTCCAGGCCCCCACACACTACAAAACACACGTCTAGCCATTTGAAAATGTCCTGCACGAAGGAGAGAAGTGATTTCTCTCTGAGTCGACAATTCATCTGGCACTCAAGTGGCTGTGCACAGTGTGTCGTTAGGTGAGGCAGACTTGTGAGTGTTTACAGTGTGGGGGATGAGTCGCAGAGCTACGCAGCTGAAGAGTGCAGGTGTTACTGTAGGCTGGGCAGCGGAGAGCGCCTGTCTGTCTCCCTCTTTTTTTAGCTGTCAGATATGGAATCTGTTGAAATAGGTCCGTGCTATTGGAGGCTTTTGATTAAGTGTTTCCAACTCCCGTGTGTGTGGGTGTGTGGGTGTGTGTGTGTGTGTGAGTCTATGTATGTGAGTGTTATTGTGTATGTGTGTGTGTTTGATTACTGAAACAGCAGTAAATACAGACCCAGCCGAAAAGCACATTACTGAGATCCAAAGTGCACTTAAATATGAAAGCTCTCCTCGCATTCTGGGAGGCAAGTGTGGCTGTTTGTGTTGTTTTCCCTGGCCACCAAACAAAACCTCAAATGACCTACTTTCTGTTTGCCCCGATCCCCACCCCACCCACCACCCCCCACCCCACCCACCACCCCCCACCCCACTCCCCACCCCACCCCCCACCCACCACCCCCCACCCCACTCCCCACCCCCAGCGACAGTTCCATGGGCCGATTGGGTTTGCGAACATGATGCGGAGCGTCTAATCGCTAAGGGTCCACTCCAGCACCCATTCTGGCTCCCTCACCAGCTGCCACATGCTTTGGATTGAGTCTGACCCAAACCCAAGAGGAACGGGTCATTCCAAAAATCACTTCCCATGAGGCTTTACATTGCAAACACAAACAAATTCGGTGGACGGGTCGACAAACCTCCCGATCCCTCTGAGAGTGGGTGCTTAATAAACACAACAATGGTTGCTTCCAAAACTGGCACCAGTGATTGCATTTGGAGAGCCCCTCGCTGGAGGAAGTCATTATCGTGGGTTTAAAATATCTTTATCGTCCGACGTTTTAAAAGAATTTCCTCCCTTGGCTGGGATAATATTAGTGTTGGTGTCAGATGGAGGACACAGTCCAGCCCCCGCAGTGGCCAGACTGGGGCGATGATGGTGACGCACCAGACAGGAAGAGAGAAGAGGACTTTCGTGGAAAGCGACAGTCCAGTACAACTCACTTCTCCTTTTTCCAGGCTTAAGCCTCCCTTCTAGTTCCCAACTGCACAGTGCTCTACTGCCCCACTAAAGCCAACATTTATTAACATTTTCAAGACGATGTGAACAAATTTACATCTTAAATTCAGGGCAACTAAAAACAAACTGAAAACAATGGTGATACTTTCCGTACGCTTAATAATAATAAGAAGAAAACCAAATTTTTCTCCTCAAGTTCCACTGAGCTGGGAGCGGCCAGAAGACAAAGAGTGTTGTTTTTTTTTGTTGCAACACTGCACAACAGAACAAAAAAAAAAGCGTCCTTTGACACTCATAGAGAATATAATGGAATCCTTCCTTTCAATTCCTTTACAAGCTGTGCATACTAGCATAAAAGAGCAAAATTTCTTCTCCCAGTTAAATCTTTCTGACTGGAATATAAAAGATCAGCCTGTCACCTTCCATTATCTCAACAAATGAGGTGCACGCCAAGAAGGCCGCACTCAATTGCATCATGTCAATGGATACTGACATCCTCTAATGTGCTGATGTCTTGCTGACGACCTTCCATTGTGAAGCTGTGCTGCCAGGAACGCGGACAGCTGCTGGCAGGCTGTGTGGAACCATGTACATAGAGATATGTGTGTTTATCAAATACAACCCCTCCGGAGGAAAAACGGCCTGCTTAAGACGAAGAATATACACAGAAAACGATCAAACTTTTTTTTTGGGTCACTGAGTGCTGAAAGACGGGATGGGTGCTGGAGAAACAGAGCGATTCAGTCTCTCCTTGCTGTATTTATTTTTTCGAATAAACTGTTTTGATCTGAGGAGTGGCAATTTGAAGGGGGGCTCTCTATAAAATAAACAAAGACATTAGCAAAGTCCAGTTGACAACATCAACACAAAGCGCAACACTGTACATTTTTCACCCTCGTAGTGCAGCTTATCTGAGCGAGTGGGCCATACTTCCTTGGAGAGCTGCCACAATGTAGCGTTCCTCCTGGAGCACTGGCTATCATTACACTAACAAACTGATGTCATGTCTCGAAAATGGTGAAAGAAAAACACTTTCAGCTCAGGCGGTATCTGGCCTCTTTGTGGGCCATGGTGATGGCAGGCACCTCTGTTCACACTTCCTTATGTTCATCGAAGGGCAGAAACCAGCTTCAGAGTCAATATGTGTGTATGTGTGTGTATGTGTGTGTGTGTGTGTGTGGGTTTGGGGGCGGGTGGGTTGATGACTACCACAGATCACCAGGGGCTTATTGACTCAGAACCACAGAGAGACCACACAAGACTGTGGCACCACATGCATGCCATGTGCTAAAGACACACGGACACACACGTAACACAAAATAGCTTCTGCCATTGATGTGCTGATTGACTGCCATCCCAGGAAATCAGGGGGCACCCCCCCCCCAGAAGAAAGAAACACCTCTGGGGCTTGAGACTGTGGGAGAGCTCCTGCCACTGACAGCCATGCTGTCATGATAGGGCTGCAGCGCTCAAAGCAAAGGGCCTGTGGTGCTGCAAATGAGTCACTAGGGGGCTCATCCGGTGCTTGTAGTTCAGGTATACGAATACATACACTGAATGGCTGAGCACATTCCCTCAGGCTTTATACATGTACAAAAAGCGGAAGAAAGAAATACACAGCAAATTCAAATATATATATATAGTGATTAGCCATGTTGAATTCAGTCTTTTATGTCTGTTGTCAAATCTTAAGAATGAGCATTTCTGTTTCTTCATCATGTAAACATACTGTATGTAATATCAATCAATGCATTAAATAAATTCAAATTGCATGAAAAATAAGCTATGGAATGCAACGGTTTGGAAAATCTCCAAAGGAATATAGCAGTAACGACTGATTGAGGTGCCATTCACTGACATCTCTTGAAAGTACACTTCAAATCAGTAGCTCTTTAAAATATCCAGTTCAATTAAAGTTAAATAAAAACGTTACCACAAAGAAAAGAACACCTCAACTGTCATTTAACTGCTTCTCAGTCAGCCAGTGTTTTCCATTTATCAGCTACCTCCAAAGCTTTTTCTCCCATAACTCTCCCTTCAAAACAATCTATCACGGCCCTCATTCTCTGTGAATGATTTCCTAAAGATACTCTCATCTGATACAACTAGATTTACAGACATGTCAGACATTTAGAGATGTCATATATCACAAGAGAGAACAGCATGGTAGGTTCAGCATGCTGTAAGTTAAAAGCCTGCGTCACCACAGTGCACTCTGAAAGCTGAAGTTTGTTTTCTGAGGACACAGCATCGGTACAGGTTAACCACTGCAGCGCTATCAATGACAGCTTTTGATCTGACAGAAAATCTGTTTCTCACTGAAGGGCTCACCATGGTCACCGATTTTCCACCAGCAGGGTCATAAGTCTACACTGTGTTGACCCAGCCTTTAAATCAGAAAAGTGCAATTACTCCCTGGCCTTGCGGCTCTCAACATAAGTGTTCAAATGTTCTGGGCTTTGAGCGGCAAAGCCACCATGCTTTCCAGAGGCCACTGTCAGCTGTTCGTTTGCATATGCAGAGCCAATGGACACCAATCCAAGTGTTTCTGGTATTACATTCATTTCTGGTGATCATTAAATTAACATAAATTGTCACATTGCTTTGTCCTCTGAATCAAGTCAGAATCTAAAAACTAACAGTGTTCATGTTACAACAGACATGTACCTGCATCTGATATGAAGAGAAAAACAAGACATGCATGAAGTTATTTGAGATAAAAAGGTTAAGGTTGTCTTTAATGTGCACTACAGTGATCACATTTTGCATTTTTAAGCTAAGTTAAGTTAGCTTCCCATACAAATGACTTGGTGAAAAGGAAATCATATGTTTGCACATACTGAATATGGCCACTGCATCACTCGTGCAAAATGCCCTTTTTGACATAAAGTCACAGACAGCAATAAAAAGCAATATGGACATTATTCACATATTTTCATCACAGTAGTATGCCATTAAAATTAATTTGCACTGAATGAGAAGAGCCTATACAAATGTATAGTGGAGAACCAGCAACTGACGCAAGCACAGGTACTTTACAGTTGCATTGATTGAGTTTATGCAATATGTTTGAACTCTGGATTTTGCATAATCTTAAATCAAATGCATTATTATTATTATGTATCATTAAACCATCCTCTCTGTGCAGCAGGAGCAGAAATGTGAGGGGTGACAGCAAACTTTAAAGAAATGACAGCTAATGTGTACGAAATGCATAATATAACGTATAAGGCATACATAGTATAACGTATAAGGCGTATAATACGTTTGTGAACCTGAAAGAAAATTAGACCTATCTTGTGATTCCCAGTGGAATAATAATATATTCTATTTCCATTATATTGCTATTTAGTTCAAAAATGTCCAAATGCTCTGCAAAATAATTATAATGGTTTATGTTAGGCTACCAGTCATCAGTTACTAGACATTATGTGTTAGAACTACCAGTTCACATTTAATACTGTAATTTATTAAACCATTTTTTTATATCTATATATATTAGAAGAGATAATACAGATTCTTTTTTTATTGCTCATGATCTTATTGTTTTTTGTCATAATACCATCTCTACCTGCAAACTATACATTTTCTATTAATAAAAAAATCACAACATGGTCAAAAAGTACTGAAGAATTGTCATATAACATGGACAGGATGGGACAGGGTGAAAAAAAACGATTTCTTACCTGGTCTCTTTGTATGCATGGCAATGAAGTCCTCCTGTGTGACTTGCTGTTGGACTGACTGTGTGCCATGTCTGAGGATATTACAGAGCTGGACCTCCTTCGCCTTTTAAATACAGGGACCTCTTCCTTCGACCCAGTCACGGAGGTACAGCCCTCCCTGTGAATCCCTTCTTTCGGAAAGACCTTGTCAGCATACCTCGCTAGTAAGATTCCAAGCACTCCGACCAGGTATGCCAAGTAAGGTCTCCAAGCTCCTCGTACTTTGTTCAGCGATATAAGTGAAATAGTCCTGAGGACGCTGATGAAAATGATGACGGAGACCCCCTGTTTGAGCCTCAGCACCATGAGTGCGCTACTTGCCAGGCAGGCGAGCACCACCACGGCAGACGTACGGGAGAACGTCTGACCATTCGCCCCGTCAACCAAGCAGCGCGCCGCGCCTTCGCCCAAGTGGCACACGGTGAGGAGGAAAAGAGAAGTTTTAATGCATATTCCACACCGGATCAAATACAGACCGACCCAGAAGAAGGCACATGCTAGGGTGAAAATGGGCGAGATAACATGCCACAAAGTTAGCAATAGCTCCCCCGCGCAGCTGGATAGAAAATGAATGAAGGACGCTGACGTTCTGTCACTACCAGGTTCAGTCTCCCAGTCCACACATTTAACAACCAGAGCGAGAAAAACCGAAAGCGACCCCACACACACCACAGAGCGGAGCTTTTGGGAAGTCCATATTTTATTGAGAATAAGCCTCTCCCACAATCCACATTCAGAGTCCTGACAGAGCGAGACGACACGTGTTTTCATATATCCATTGCGATGGGGTGCCTTGGAGCTACTCTCGTGAGTGGTGCCTGATGCACCGCTTTCACTGCCAGAGTTCACTGCCATCACATTGATTTGCAGAGCAAAGTACCCTGTAACAATTTAAAACATCTGGCTGCTAAGCCATCACAGCATCAGTGCTTTGGATAATGTGATGCATGACATTTCCAGAGGACGTATTATGCACATGTAGATCATTGCAAAACGAACACACGTCCTACATACAGACACGCGCTATGAATAGTTAGATTTAAATGTTCTATCCAAACGCATCTCATTTCCTTTGTTGTACTCCCAGATAAATGGGTGGAGGGCACCCCAGAGGAGTACCCGCGAACCAGCGTGACAGACCAACTTCTGACGTTGAGCAGATTTAGGTCATTTGTTGTTGTTTTTTTTGTTTTGTTTTTCTCGCACTCCCAGGGTTTGTGCTCGAGCTGTGCTGCCGTCTTTGAGAGCTTCTGTCACCTCAGGTCAAGATCGTTCGACTCTTGCTCTTTGTCCGCTTGAAACGCCGTTCCTGAGCACTTAATGTGACCACACGTATTCTGTCACATTTCACACTTCTTTGGGGCTTTATCCGTGATTGCCCGAGGTCGTATTACTGTCAAGGCGTGAAGAAAAAAATAGACTCACATTAACGCGCTCCAGTCCCGAGTAGTGAAGCTCGAAGTGAGGAGGGTATTCTGTTTGTTACTCATCAGCTCCTCCGTGAGCGGGTGTATGCAGCACTCTCCCCGTGTTCAGTTCACACCCACCCCTGGCTTAACACAGGACCCAGCTTTCATTCAGCAGTCTAGTTGCACAGTGCACTTCATTGAAATGAAACATTCCATCTTCTAAGGTTCCAGCTCAAGGGCATGACTAGCCATCTCGACTTCTCCCCGATTTTTTAGCGCACCTAAAGAGAGGTTCACCAGCAGGAGAGGGGCTTGGGCTGTACTTTCTGCCCAATAATCACCTTCTTGGAGACACCCCTAAATTATAGAGCATGTCCTACATTTCAGATTGCATGTGTTGTTAGCTTGTGGAAATTGAGTACACTCATATTGTACCTTTCTAGATGCAGCATTTATATCATTAACATTGCTTAAATTAACTGACCTGAGCTCTCTGAAGTGCCATAGTACATAAGAAGAGTGAATCATAACAATATTTGTAATCAAATTTCTATAACAAAAATACACACTCTCGGCATGATAATGGTTTCTGTGGGCTGATGAAAAGTGTGTCAGCCATCTCTTGGAGATGTTTTGCAGGTTTAATTGTGGTCCCCTATTTCATTGTCATCATCTGGCACATTTTCCTTACCCTGCAATAGAGTAGATAAATTACACATCTGAAGATACGTAAAAAAAAAGGGTTGTCGGGTTGAATAAATCATCAATGGATTGTATTTATTGATCATGCAAAATTCCAGGGTCTCTCTATTATGCCTTATTAAACCCATAAACATAATACAACACAAACGTATAACAGATCTGCACTTTTAAACATTATAATCCCAGAAATGCAATAACTGTTGTGTACATTTGTGGGAAGGTAAACATTCTTGACCATATAATGACTGACCGTAAAATCTACATCTTTAGATTCTTTAATTTTTAGATTTATTGAGTGTCAATCTTACAGTTACGGTAGATGCCAAGCTGCACAATTGAGAAGGCATCTATTCTTATTGTGTGCATGTGTGTATGCACTCATAGGTGTGTGTTTGTTTGTGTGAGTGTGTATGTGTGTGTTTGCACTCATAGGTGTGTGTGTGTGTGTTTGCATGAGTGTGTGTGTGTGTGTGTGTGTGAGAGTGTGTGTGTTTGTGTGAGTGTGTATGTGTGAGTGTGCATGCTCGAGATCTTCCTCGCTGGATTTGAGAGTTTGAATGGACTATTGTCTCACTTCATTGAGAGAAATGCATCTGTGTTTTATAGAAAATGTTACATTGTTACAACTTTTTTTTGGATTGAACCAGCTCTTAAGAAAAGAACCCGAAGAATTAACCTAATAGGAAATAGATTTTTTTTCAGCTATTTGCTATAGGGTCTGTTTTACCATTTTCAGAGGGGCTAGACCAGGGCTTTTCAAACTTTTGGGGGCCAGGGACCCTTTACAGAGAGAACATTTTCCATCATCATTCTGGGTGCTTTGTAATCAGATGTCGTTTTAGCTTGGCTGGCTTCATGGCTTTGGTCGCTAGCACCTGAACACACATGACGCACCTGAACACAAATGACACATTTTGGTCTCCTGACGCTGTTCTCAATACAAAATAAACTCAGTGTAACTGCCCTCAAATGTTCTCAATTTAGCTGATTTGGGCTTAGCGTCACTTGACAATGTGGACTAACTGAAATATTTTTCGATGGTAAAATTTCTTCATTACATCAAATCAAATCTAATTGTATCTGTTATAATATCTGTTGTAAACGTACCTTAGAATTCATTTGATTTTCAGATTGACATAGTTGGGCTGAGATTATAGTTAGCAAGCAGAAAAGTTCAGAAGTCCCTTCACATCATTGTCAGTTTCCAAATGTTTTGTCAAAATTCTAATAACCACACTGCGACCCCCCCCCCCCCCACCCCCACACACACACAGTAAGTCCTGAGTGGACTTGTGTGTTTTCTTTTATAAGATCTGATGGAAACTTTCTGAAACAATGCATCTTGAAGTTTTAAATCCTGTAAAAACCTGCAAAGAAAACTAAAAAAAAAACAAAACATTTTGCAATCATTCCATGATACTGGACTTGGGAAATATAGCTGAAAGCATGTAACCAAAATTCATAAAAGGCACATATCAAATTAAATTAACCCCAGACAGGCCTGAACTAGTTTAACTTCCTCCTTTTCTCCTGAGAAGGGTACAGTCAATGCGACCAGCAGACTATCTCAACTGAATGACCTACTGTATCTGAAATACCTCAGTTTTGTATATGTGAACAAAAAGTATGGGAGCATGCTACACTAAGAGAGGGCAGTGACCATACCCTTATTAAAGTCAATCCACTAACTGCCATGTACAGACGTGGACATAATTGTTGGTACCCTTCCGTTAAAGGAAGAAAAAGCCACAATGGTCACTGAAATAACTTGAAACTGACAAAAGTAATAATAAATAAAAAAAATACTGAAAATGAACTAATGAAAA
Organism: Clupea harengus; assembly: GCF_900700415.2. Taxonomy (NCBI): domain Eukaryota; kingdom Metazoa; phylum Chordata; class Actinopteri; order Clupeiformes; family Clupeidae; genus Clupea; species Clupea harengus. The sequence goes on from NC_045154.1 coordinate 28,405,660, forward strand.
TCAGACATTGCTTTTGAATTGTGGTTCAACAGAATAATTAAAAAAAAAAACCGAATTAAACTGGCCTGGACAAAAATGATGGTACCCCTAGAAAAGATTTAAAATAATTTGACTATAGAGACATGTTAAACTAAGGTGTGTCCTCTAATTAGCATTACAGGCTTCTTCAAACTTGTAATCAGTCAGTCTGCCTATTTAAAGGGTGAAAAGTAGTCACAATCAATCAATTCAATCTTATATAGCGCTTCTCTACAGTATATACCCGAAGTCGCTTTACAGAGTAGGGTAGTCATTCATACACAGTCATACCGGTGGTGGTAAGCTACCTCAGTAGCCACAGCTGCCCTGGGGCAGACTGACAGAAGCGTGGCTGCCAATCAGCGCCAACGGCCCCTCTGACCACCACCAACATTCATTCATATTCATACTCATACGATGCAATGCATGTCTTTATGATGGTGGGGGAAACCAGAGTACCCGGAATAAACCCACGCAGGCACGGGGAGAACATGCAAACTCCACACAGAAAGGCCCTGGGACGACCTGGAACAACCGGGATTCGAACCCAGGACCTTCTTGCTGTGAGGCGACAGTGCTAACCAGAGTTGTCTCAGGAGATTAGAAAGAAAATGATAGACAAGCATGTTAACGGTAAAGGCTATAAGACCATCTCCAAGCAGCTTGATATTCCTGTGACAACAGTTGCACATATTATTCAGAAGTTTAAGGTCCAGGGGACTGTAGCCAACCTCCCTGGACGTGGCTGCAAGAGGAAAATTGATGACAAATTGAAGAGACGGATAATACAAATGGTAACCAAAGTGCCCAGAACAACTTCCAAAGAGATTAGAGGTGAACTCCAAGGTCAAGGTACATCAGTGCCAGATCGCACCATTAGTCGCTGTTTGAGCCAAAGTCGACCGAGGAGGACACCACTGTTGAAAGCAAATCATATAAAAGCGAAACTGGAATTTGCCAAAATGCATATTGACAAGCCACAGGGCTTCTGGGAGAATGTCCTTTGGACCGACGAGACAAAACTGGAGCTTGTCAGTTTCAAGTTATTTCAATGACAATTGTGGGTTTTTCCTTCTTTAAAAGAAGGGTACCAACAATTTTGTCCACGTCTGTAAGTCCATAACTGCTTAGAGGCCTGGTGGGGGTGTTTTTCGCCTTAATGAATTTGATAAAAAAAGTGTCTACTTTACAGCTTGGAACTTCTCTCTTAAACGGTTTGGTAAGATGCATGACTATATACTGATATACTGTATACCTGGTATCTACAGCATAATATATATATACACTTTAAAACGTGTATTGTAGTAATTTATGTGAAAATTGATCATAATGACCTGAAAGACTAGTTTCACTTACTAGAAACACAAAACTGTGATATGTATGTCCTCAGAAATGTGACCTAAAAGTGAATGCCCACCACAGTGAACAGAAACGACCGCTGGCTTTCAAAAGGATGACATTGCCTTCTCACCCTCGAGTTAAGGAGTGTTGGAATAAAGGTGAGTTTTACCTTCCAGGTAGAGGAGGAAGATAAATCGCTCTTTGTCAGAGAAGTGGCCCAGTGGCGCGGTCCGCTTGTGCAACATAGTCCCCCCTTTCCTTTTTCACTTAAATGTTAAAACATTCTATTTTAACAGAGATACACTAAATACATTCTCTCTGCAGTTCGTACAGACCTCATCAGATCTGATTATTAACAACCTGTATGAACTATTCTATCAATACATTGTCTCAAACTGATGGAGGTTTCAGTAACAGTGTCTCTCTACATGCCCCTGTATTGTTTTGAGTGTGTATATATTGTGTATTGAGTGTGAATAAATACCTTCTTCCCAACACTATAGTTTGTGCAGTGTGGCTTTGTCATACTGACGTCAGTCTTTTGTTTGAGACATAGAGTAATAGGCCTGACCCGAGGGGATTCATCCAGATATGACCATTATTAAAACAAATGTTTTGCATCCAGTAATTTCCAGCACTGTGTGTCATCATATCCAATTGCCCAGCAGCGACAGATATAACTTTCTTCACGACAATATGCATAAATGGAGGTTGTCTGCTTCAAAACAAATTCCACAGGGATCTGCATAAACAACACATTTTTGTCTCAGAGAACAGTTATTCAATAAGCCACAAAGAGCATTCCTATCAAAAAAAAAAAAAAGACCTTGCAATATGTCTTCAGGCCGTTACAAATTACCCATAAGAATTTTAACAACCATGGAATGCACACCGCTCTAGCCTGTGTGGCTATTGTGTGCCTCATTGTAAAACAAAAGAGTTTTATGGAGTCCAATTCATCAGGCATCTGGCGCTTCTTCTTCTCTGTGGTTTCAGGTATTTGACGTTCAATAAACCTATGACAGGGCAACACTTTAGGAAGTGCCACTACAATGAGTTATCTGTTAGGCAAAGAGGGGAAGTACATATTAACTCCTCATGTATCTAATCTTGATGGTATTCCTGTAAGGAGACAGATTCCCATCAGTGTTCCCATCAGGGAGCTGCTTTGAAAGAACAGAAAGAATAGAAAAGAAATGACAATTACGTCACACTGGAAGAAGCTGAACTACAGCAAAGCTACCCTTGGGAGAAATCTAGTGTGGTTAACTAAAGCTACTTAGAAAAATGTGTTCAAACTACATTGTAGAAAAAATATCAAATTGACAATGTACAAAATATAATACAAAAAAAAATCACATGCCAGCAAAACAATTGAGTTTACTGCAAAAGTTGCCTAGATGTTCACAAGTCATACATTTAACAATTACACAATTAAATCCCTTTATTCATTGGAAAATGCAAGGAATGTCAGCTTTGGTTTTTTTGTAAACAATGCCCATCAGTGAGACACTTGCCTTCCAGAAATTAGAATCCAGGTGGGGGTATTGCACTAAGCAGGATTACTCATTTAGCCAGGTAACTTTTAAAATAGCATGTAACAACTTACAACTCTGAACATTTGTTAATAATTAGCAATAATCAATGCTTATGACTCGCTGAAACCTAATATATTCAAGTTTACTTTAAACATATTCAGATTCAAAACCTTTGCCAAAAATTCCAAATTGTCAAATATTTTTCACAGGTGAGCAGACAATCCAAAAAGTAATTACACTACTTGAATCACTATGCAAGTATAAATGTAGTTGAACTAACAGCAAGCTACTGCAAAATATAGTTAAACTATTAGTTTAATTAAATTATGGAGAAATCATGGACTTCAAATCTATGATTCAGAGATCCACTTTCCGTGATTCATCATGAACAAACAGTTCATTCGGTCTTTTGTGATTTGCACTGTGTCATGAATGATCGACTCTTCTATGTCGAAAGGATACATTTCAAAGCACTAAATCTGACTAAAACAATGATAAATGAGCTTGAACACCGAGGTAGAAAGCAGAAACATGTTTTAATATACATCATGTGCCGCAGAACCGCTGAGGCCAGTAGGGCCCAGGCCTTACCTACTTCTGAACATCAAACAAACAGAAACAAAATCAAATCCATGGGTTTCCATACACTGCTCCTTCAGAGCGTGGGAACAGACAGTAAGGGAAGAGAACGGATTTTATTCATTCACGTTTCAAAATGTCAGACACATCAGCCAATCAAGTTGTTCTCTCCCTATGGGGTGGGCGTAATCTATCGGAAACGTCATCCACCAAGTCTGCTCGCAGCTCGTACTGCAGGCCCATGTACTCTCGATCTGAGGGTGTTTATGTAATGCAGTGGGGTCCAAAGTGTGGGGCGAGAACCCCAAAGGGTGGCGTGGGCTTACAGCAAGGGGGGCGTGGGAAAACAAAAACCTAAACCAACCCTAAAATAACCCTACATTTAGGGTTAAAAGATTTAAAAGATGAATCTCGTCTCATAGTGCCATTATTTTTTATAATAGTCTTGATTTGGATGTAGGCTGTTAGTTCAGTAAAAAACAGGGTAGGTTATCTGTTATTAAACCATGTGTTTCCTAGGTCCTTTTTATATCAAAATGTAAAAAAAAGTCAGTGTTTAAACGCTATAACGGTTCAATTCAACAGTTTTTTAGTCCCACAAAAAGATAAATGGTCATTGAACGCCTAATCATTAAAAACGGTCTGCCACTGATTGCAGCACGAGCGCATAAGTGGATCTGGTAGTAGGCTCACAGTCAGGATGAAGCGAGGGGGTGACGCCGTTGGGTGTGTAGGGGGTGGGGCCCCAGTTGTAGTGCTGATGGGTATATCCATGATATGCATACTTTAATTCTATTCTAACAGGTACAGTATAGAATGGGTTTGTCCCAGAATTCTCCCACATACTTGTTTTTACATAGTTCATTGCATTAGATATAATGATATGTATATTCTGACTGGAACACAAACATACATTTGGAAAAACTGCCGAGACATTGAAATGAAAATGACTGGATATAGAATTACCAAGCAAGCTATAGTTGAGGCATTTAGTAGCAGCCATTAAAGAAAAATGACCATAAATGGAGAGTAATAATGGGCATAACTGGACTAACGTTGCTGGCATGGTACAGCACAACATTCTATCTTCAGTTGGGATTTGACAGTTTGAATGTGTTCCACTGGTCAGTGGAATAAGCAATCTTCAAAGAGACATGTTGGCGTACTGCTGTGTTTCTGATGCTTTGTGTTTGCAATGTGAGACACCATATGGGATGCTTGATGTAGTCAAAGAAAAATGAAATGTTTCAGTTGACAAGCCTTTGTGCCTGTAATTTACAAAATAAAAGTGTTATGTTGCTGTGAAAATTCTGTTTAATTTTTATTTGATTAGTTCAAGATTATTTATGACAGTGGAAAACCAAATTATGCAGAACTTGTCTGTTGAAATTCCTCATGCTCTAAAAACCCTCTTTGCCAGCTTCCCATTTTCCTCAGAACTATCTGGCAAACTCATCCCAAAACCAAGTATACCTATTCTGCTGGTAAAAAAAAAACTTTCAATGCATTTTCTAGCTCTGGTTCTGTTCTACAAGTGAAGTTTGATATTAAAGGTTCAACCACAGTATGAACACTACACTGCTGTTTTGCTGAAGCTGATTTCCCACAGGTTACATTACTTTAAAGATATTGCTGCTTAAAGAGTCGGAAGTCAGGAATTCAAAGTGTCCTGACAAGCATTTCTAAATTGAGAATTTGCAGAATATAATCCGACCGAAAACTGAGCTGGGCAGTTATACACAGCTACCACTGGGAGATTACAGGGTCATTAGAAAACCTGACAAACATCCTGAAGGTGTTGAGTGAGTGACATGGTATACACCCGTAATACTTGGAGTAATATCTGAACTCCTCCTGAAGGACATTGGTGACAAGTGGCTAATTGACAGAGGGAGCATTGGGCATTGTGAGACCTAACGGCATGATGTGGTACTTACTCAAGGCCCAGGAGCTCAAAGGCAGATTGACACCAATTTAGACTGATGGAGAAATAAATGTAGTGAGAGGTTTTACAAATGTTATTCAGCGGCATTAACCTCTAGTGGTTTGCCATTTGAAACAGCTTGCCATGTTGTCATTGCTGTTGGAACAGACGATGCAATGCTCTGTAATAAAAGGGGCGGTAGAAATGGAGCTTTGAAGTTATGCTTTGCTCATAAACTACTCCTTTGTCTATTTACCAACATGCATCAGGGACCTGGCCACCATTAATATTTCATCTCCGTGTCAAACCAAAACATGCCTTCGACTCTCTAGTGCCACAGCCAGCTCCACAGCACCTGAAAACCCTCTGGGCAATAGATGACACTCTGTGCTGAGGAGACACACGTCATGGCCCTGCACACACACATAATTGTATACCGCGGCACACAATCTAATAAGCCAAAGAGATGTCTTTCCCTCAAAGCAATGGCTTTCTGGTGCAAATGGGGGGGGGAGTGGAATGGACTTTAAAAGCATGAAATGATGGTTGGGGGAAAGTCCATTAAGCAAAGAGAGAGCGAGAGAGATTTTTAGGTTGCAGACAAGAGAGATGATAAATGACGTACAATGAGTCAAATGTGCGGCAAAGAAACAAGATAGTATCAAAATGGAAACATGATTTACAGAAACAGTACTTCAGTTGATGACTGATTACTGCATTAGGGAAAGCTTTAATTTGTGGGTATCAAACTTGAGTGTTTCACTGATGCTCTTGATTACTTCAATTACCACATATTTCCACAGTCTGCTCAAATACTAGCGGCTGGAATGTTGCTCCTAGTGCTCTACACATGTTTGCGCTGTATTTGTCTAACGTCTGCCAGCAATAACACATACCATCCACCTCATATGAGATGGTCCTGCACACAAATGTCAGCTTTCATATACCACTGTGATGAAAGACAGCCAAGAAAGCTGACTGCTCACGTTCACTTTCTCCCAAACGGCTGTGTGTTTTCCTTCACGTAGGACTGCTGTCAAGAGCACTTTTCCACCGCCTGTGCTCGCCTATAGGCAGATGTAAGCAAACTGTCTATGATGGAAAACAAGTATGACACTTGAAGCAATCATTTCTAAAATCAGAAAAAAAATACATTATTATTATTATTGTCAAAAGATGAGTTTGAGCCTAGTTTTGTATCAAATTGGGCCTGTTTGGTACAGGGCTAAATCCATATAGCATAAACAGTGTACAAATATATATGTTCACTGTTGTGTTTTAATATGCCTTTTGAAAAACTTCTTTCTGTGTAAGTAACTGGGCAACTGGCCAACACCCCAATCTAAGAAATATTCAAAAGTAAGCTCTTTAGAATAATGATTTGTGGAATCATATTCCACTTGCTTCAGTGGTTCCACAAATGTTACTCTTCATACTGTATGTAAACATTATTAACAATTATCTTTTTGAGTTGCTACAAGGCAGAATTGTTTTTACAGGGAGACTTGCACAATGATGGGCAGGGGTGTGATTAGGAGCTTGGATGGCGTGATCATGAATAGTGAAAGAACATTACAGATGGCTAAATTCTAGATAGATATGAACAACAAGATAGTATATTTATGGATATTCTAAGAACTATCTTAGTTTTTGTCCCATCTATCACAACAAAGATGTGTCCATAATGCGGTTCAAGTTCACAGCAGAGAATCCTACAAGCATTGACTAGCCTATGACTCTTTTCTTTAGCTCTAGCTACTGGACATAATCCCTTTGGGTATTTGACCCTCTTTAGAGAAGCGGATGATAAAAGGCTAGCTCTGGATTGCAACCAAGATACAGCAGCCCATTGATGAAATCAATAGACTAATGTGTGTGACTGAGTGACAAGACTGGGTTCAGTCACGAACAGAAATGCCCATTCTCTGTCAGATCTATCCTATAAATAATGAATGAGCAAAGTGCCAAAACTTTAGATTGAGGTAGGCTTGAAGAGCTGGCTAGACTACTTGTATAGTCCGGTTTAAACGAAAATCAATGATTCATGGCACCTGCAAAAAGGACATCCATAGCACACTGAGGTAAGCTTCTGTTAACAATGGCATGTCCATATATAGGCATGGCCTTAAGCCTCAATGACAGAAACTTGTCAGAGAATGACATTGTAGTGTATACTAGCGCTCGCCTTCACCTCTCTGGAGCCCAGTGTTTAATAATAGAGCCTCCTACTTGTCTGTTTGTGTCTCATAAGAATGGTCGCTCTGTGTTAACTTTAATTTGGAAGGGCTTTTAATATGTTGTTTTTTCTCTCCCCACCCTCCACTCTCCAACGCTGTAGTTTATCCCAGTTGCCATCACAGAGGCTGGCGTCTGCACTCCTCACACATATGCAGTGCAGGGCGAGGGGAAGTGAACCATAAACTGTGGTCCTCACCAGCGAAAGGAAGTGCCAAGCTAGATCCATTTAGGAAAAACTTCAATATATATTAATAGTCTTTTTTTTAATGGGCAACACCTACACCACAGCTATTCTAAACAAAGACTTTCATGGACAGAAAGGTCTGCCTCGACTGTACAACATAAAGAGCTTTCCCTAATGTATCCTCCCTTCTCGATCTGCATACCATCCAAAAATAGTCCGTTAAGAAGAGTGTGAAGACAGTCTGCAAACTGACAAGTACAAAAAAAGCCTTATTTAGTCTTGCCTATACCCCTTTGACGTCATTTCACAGAGGGGAAGTTTGTCTTAAGTAAACGGACAAAGCCCTTAAACCTCCAATGACTCCTGCTTAACATTTGAAGTTGAGGACAGTGTAACATTCAAAGGACAGACACAATTACAGGTTATTTCCAACTGATACCTGCACTGACATTTGTTTGTATAAGATGCAAAGTTATAAAAGGAAACCAATTGTAGATGTTATAAATAACTCAATCATGTCCCAGAATTAATGAGGGCAACTTTTATTATATGACCATTTTTGGAGGTGTGTGGGAGACAGCAGTAAACGTTTGCAAATAGAACTCAAATAACTGTGACCCATCGGTGCCTGAGAAGTGACATTTAATGCGTATGCATTTCAATTAAGGGTGATTCATCCGAAGTAAGCAGCATATAAAAGCTAAATGAATGAAAGGGGGGCAGGAGAAGATGAAACAGGATCACCTCCACATCCTCTTCTCACAGACACAGCTCCCAAGACATGAAACAGCAGGAGTTTACGCCAGATGCTGAACACAACGTACTGACATGGAAGTATCAACAGCTTGGACAGGTAAACGTGCTCAGTATCATGTAAGAGTGTATGATTGGGTCACGCTTATTGAGTAACTAAACTCTGGTCTGCAATCTGGTCACATGATCTCCTCGAGTAACATTAACAGGTGCGATATAGGTATGGCATGCATATCATTTGAATTCCCTATTGTGAACGGTTCTTTTGAATATCAGTTAACTTCATAGTTGTAAACCTAGTAGTCTGAGGTTTTTGTTTTACACTTTCAATAAACTGTCGCTGTTTGTGACAGTTACAAATTAGTGGACCAATGGAAGTACAAACAGCAGCAACATGTAACATATGTCTGCAATAGCTCTGCTCTGCAATATGTCCTGCTCCCCAAAGCTGTGTGTCCTATTATCCCTTACATAACTTCCACGTATATATATATATATATATATATATATATATATATAGTTATAAGTTGTATAATATAATGAGTTACTTTAACCCAGCACCACTACGAGCTGAGATACCCTTTCAAAAGAAAGCACACCTTTGCCAGTGATTCCAGATGTTAGCATTAAGCATCATTTAAGAAGCACTTAAAAGTCACTTAAACACACAGCCAGTTGACAGTGTGCTCTGTAAAGATAAGCCAAGGCTGTTCTCTCTGAATTATGTGGCTGTTTTGCAGTTAAACAGGGAGAAATTTGTGTTTTGTTGTGCCAAGGACAAATTGATGTCAGAGGTGTCTATAAAAGTAAAATAAACCCCCTAGAGGCTGTTGTAAACAGCCTTCTATTGTCCTTACAAGGCAAGTAGACTCTCCCATGTCTTAAAAAAGCTCCAACTGTATTTTCTATGTTTTGTGTACAACAGAGCTGTTTTTAAGACAATTGTGTGTTTCAGGGGTCTCTCTGCCACTGCATACTTTGCTACGTCCCCAATGAAATAGATTATTTACACATCAGAGTTTGATATGAATATGATCACCAAAAGCAGGTTTGTGATAAGGGCATTACCTCCCATTGCCAAACAGGGCAAGTAATGACAGGCATGAAGTGAGCACTTGGTGACGGTAAGTGAAAAATCTTTGGTAGTGAGACTTGTGTTTTTTCAGATCATTTTTAAGTTCTTAATAAATATCTAATGTATTTAACCTTCTAACAACATGGTACCTTGACACTAGCCTGGCTCCACCCGCCTTTTGCTTACAGCTCAGTTTTTGTGATCAGAGTCTGGAATCTGTTGGCAAGATGGATCGCTAGGCCATTCAGAATGGCCTCCAATCAGCGACCAGTGGGGGTGGGTAAGTGCGATGACGTTGAAGTGAAGTGTTTGTTTGAAATGTCTACATATGCAGATACAAACTGTTGTAGCAACACTATATGTGTAAATATATTCATCAAGGGCAAAGACATTGTTTATTTACCACCAGCAGGGTTTGAGTAAAAGGCTAATATATCAGCTTGCACCGGTAGTAGCCAAGTAGGAAGTATAGCAATCCCATAGTGGCCAATGCCAATTGGTTAAAGGCTGGTCCAATGGTTTTAAAGTTAATTAAAACGTCTATCCCTATAAGGATGCAACAACTGGAAACTGGACGCCCGGCTAGATCCTATCTATTGATGAAGTGAATTTGGATCTTATTTGGTTATAACAAGCTACCTTAAACAACCATCTGTGCAGGTCATGTGCTGTTCAAATGAACAACACTTTATCGTCAACAGGTTTATGCTGTGATCAGCAATGCAAGTCATGTGTCTCCCGGGCTAACATCACCCTGTTTACAGTTGTGTTACTGATTTATTTACCGAATTTGTTTGCACCATCTCTCTCCTCATTCGAAAATGAAGCCTAAAAAGGTGAGTAGATGATTAGAAGCAAGTAAGTGATTAAGTGGTTCCTATTGCATTTGTGTAGTCTTTGGCAGATCTCATTAATGAAGTAAAAAGTATCTATTTGTAGTGCTTATGAAACAACCTTTTGAATTGCATACGTATGTTTGTGTGTGAAGTGTGCTTGTGCCCCTGGGTCCCTTGTTATTAGAATGCAGAGTGAGAATAAGTGAAATTCCCAGGTATACAGTGCTGAAATATTTCTGAAGGCTTGCATTATGCACAAGCTATTCATGGTTTGCCAAGGGTCTTCAATAATTAAACCACTAAAATGGCATTGCTTTAAAGTTTAAACATCCCACCCTCACACACACACACACACACACACACACACACACACACACACACACACACACACACACACACACACACACACACACACACGCCAGAAGAGGTCAATGTGCAGAGGATGAGCATTGTTTTAAACAATAACTAATTAAAATATTAGACCGAGAGACAGATATCTTTCTAGCTTTACTGTTTGAACTAAATATGGCAATTATTTTTTAAACAAGTGCATTGTGATTAGAGCATTCTAATCGGAAATACTTTTTGTTACACACTCTTTGTGACTTTGGATAGCTACAGCTTGTCTAACCATAGTATCGTGGATTTTCATAGTATCAAGATTTAGTTTTATTTCACACCTTGTAAGGTATTTGCATGTTTTGGACAGGAAGAATAAAAAAAAAATGGCAAGTTTCCAAGGCACCCTCCTGCATTGTTTCTGGTGACGACTCTGCTTGGCCTTACGTATTGTGGTAAGGAATTGAAATAGCATTAGAAAGGTTTTTCCAGGAAAATGAATTCAGACAACTGCCAGAAACTATCACATCTGAAAAGGATTATTCTGTCTGAGAGCTCGCTGCATTATTGAAAAAGGTGTATCTCCTTTCAAGTGACAGTAATTATATAATGAAACAATGCACCACATATTTCAGCAAATTCCCAATTGAAATATGGTAGATTATCGTCTTATATGCCTTCCCCTTTAACCAATAGAAACAAATAAACACATTGTGTGATTGTGTGAGATAGCGCAGCAATTGAAGCAAAGCCTGAAAATGCACATAATCAAGCATGTAAAGACCTGTCATCAGGATGGGGAGTTTTTTTAAATAATGCAACTGGGTTCTCTCCCGTCCACAAGTAACTTCAAGGAGCTCAGATGGCAAAGTGAGGAATATGAAGATCAAATGGATGCACTTCTCTATGAAGCTAACTAAGCCTGCAGAGGTAGGTAAAACTATGAAGATACTCAAAGAGTTTTGAAAACCAAAACCATTTCAGCAACATGATCTCTCATGACTGTGATGTAACACTACTGTGTTTGTGTTACCAGTGCAAACACACATATACAGCAGAAATGAATTCATTTGTAAATATCTTCTGTGTCCTTGCAGTATTGTTAAGACATCTCAAGATTTTTTTTTTAAAGTTGATGCTGGCTGATCTCTGTCTCCTGTTTTCATCCACAGAAAACCAGCTTCTAAAGAGGCTTGTTGATGTTTGTCACTTCTGATGTCACTGCTGACAAGTTTCCAGCGTCTCTTTGACTTAATGGAGTAGCAAATTAGACTTAACCTCGAATATTGAAACAATTGATTTTTCCATTTTAAGATTAGATTTGTTTCCAAGAGTTCTTTTTTTTCTGTTACCCATTCAAAGGAGATAAGGAGGGCAATTTCATGTCATGCAACTACAGTTCCTTAACTGAAGAGAAAGTTTCCATAAAATTGGATAAAGTCTTGATCCAACAGAGATCAGTTTTCTGGCTGGTCTGAGTGGGACATTCCTGGCTCTGACTCAGATGGCCAGTGCTAGGGAAGGTGAAATTGAAGGCTTTTTAACATAGTAAGTAAATGTATTCTGTAAAATTGCTTACATCTGTGATGGGATCATTACGGTTTAAGACATTAGAGTTGCTCTCCTTTCTGCTTCATAACTGGCACAACCACTGTGGAGTTGACTGCTGATAAAATCTTACGGTAACAATAGTTATATCAGATTTTGTGTGCAAAGACTGTTGCTGAAGTTTACCATGTACAGTGTCATGCACTGGGTCCAGGCGCAGCACACGTAAAGACTGGTTGTCACAATAATATCATGTCATCATAATTATATCATCATATATATCATAATTAATCAACAACAGTACGTTCTGATTTTTCACGAGACTTTTCTTTTCTTTGTGCAAAATTATTTTGGACTTATTTATACTTAGGTTTTACTTCTTTAGGTTTCGCAAGGCCAGTCATGCACAGCAACCAGCCTTAGATGAGGTGAGCTGGGTTGATGCAGCACCGATGATGGCATTTATGTGCGTCACCGTTCCTCTTCGGGTGCAATCCCTCTGACTCATCGCAGTAGAAGACTGACTCACTGCCTCATCCACCGCGCTGCTCACTGACATTTCATGGCTCAGTGACAGGTCTGATATGCCCTGGTGTACTAACTCTCTCTGGCAGCTCAAATGTTTCAGAAAACATTTCTTTGGATTGTGGTTTGCATTGGAATATACAGGAATAGAACAGAATAGAATCGAATAGAATAGAATAGAATAGCTAAATCACGGAAGACAAAAGATATTGTGTCATAAAAATGTCTCAGAGACAGGAGGAAAGGCCACAGAGTGCACTCATAGACTGTTATTGTGTGTTTATGCGCACCTTAATTCTGGGTCATTTACACAGACATCTGTTTGCACTCAAGGTTGCAGTTCAGAAACAACTGGGAAGGTAGAGCAGTGTTGCTGTTATGTTTTATATTATCTTGGTCTTTTTTTCCCAGTGACAAGCTCAGATGTTGCAAGCTCCAGAAGAACCTCCAGAGGGAGTGGGGGTTGGGCAAGTAGCATTTATTCCATACATTTATAAGTATGAATACATACCATTGGGAATAAAACAGGTGGTGAATAGTCTAAATAGAAAATGCGGTCTACAGAATCAGCATTGTGATAGCCTACCATGGTGTTGTTATGCCATGGTGGTGCGAGTCTTTTGAGCATCTGCAGTGATGTTGAATGTCATGTGGTGATGGCTGTTTCTGAGTTTCTAAATAGTTGATTTGAAATGTGTCCTTATACAACAGACGAGCCGTTCGGAAAACATCCCCCCAACCGGTTTGGTCCTGTCGGAAGCAAAAGAACAGGGAGTACTGCTGGTTTCTGACACACAAGTAACAAACACAGCGAAACTGCTACAGTGAGCTGGCTTGTGAGCTTCCTTGTTGTATCTTATATGTCCCCATATGTCACATTTATTTGTATAAATCTGACTCTTTGTATTCTACACTATAGTCTGATTGTGTAAAAATCATATTGCACTATAACAACATCATACTTCAGGTAGTGCACGTTTTTGAAGTTCTGAATTTAATCCTGCAGTCTGTGTTGCTCTATATCTCTTAGAATATTCAGTTGAGCTGACAGCTGATACCTGAGTTAGACATTTTAGTTATGTATCTATCTGTCCTTCTCCGATTACTGATCTTTTGAGCGCCTTGAATACCTGTGGCCTTTTTTTCTGTTGGATATTTTCTTTGCTTTCAAGGGCATCAACTACTCCTGATCTGACACTTCATACCATTTCTTCTTCACATTTTATAAATGAAGCTGGATAATGAGCGAGTCTAGGCTTTATAGTTGCAAAGTTGTTAAGTCAGATAGATGTACAGGTCCCTATTAGCTGTTGCTTGTTTCCCCGCATAACACACAGTTGAACTAGTCCTGTGGCATCCAGCTGCACCGCTCTCCACCCATAACTCAGCATTGTCCAGCAGCCCTAAAGGGAAGATCAATGCAGTCTGATAGGTTTCATTGCCAAACATGTGCTCTCAATGCCACATTGCCAATGTCCCCTCCAAACAGATGTTACAAAGATGTACATAGAACTCACAGAGCAATATTTTTACTTCCATTCCAAAAGAAAACTATACAGTCTGAAATGTATTGGGTATGTCAATGTCATCATTTTCTTGTCAATGACTTATTTGTGTTTATTTGTAGGTTGTGCATTTATGGTATTTTTTTTAGTACCAAAAGATTTGTGAAGAATCTGGTCAGCCATTGAAACAGAATCAGTTTAAATACCCTACATAGCATGAGGGGTGTCACCCCATGTCCCATCCCACCGTGAATATGTATCAGTCTGCTACCTCTGAGACGGGAACTTCACACTGTTAGTTTCACAGAGGAAATTGTTGATTAAGGGATCCAGCTGTGAGCAAATGTCTCTGAACTTTTTCTTTACTTCTGCAAAGGGAGAGTAGGTAGGGGGAGACAAACCTAGTGACACACTGCCCCCAACAAAAGATTGTGGAGTATGAAATAACGTAGCTCACTAGCTGACAGCTAGCCAGATTTCCATATAACATCTTTAACTGTTTGAATAAGGTAAATTGAATGAAGATGAAGGTCAGAATGCCTGCCATGTCTACAGCATTGCACTGGTAAGAGAATAGAGTTGATTTCAATATCTGCAGATTTAGGTAAGGTTTACCTAACACTAGAGTATTTCACACAGATTTAAAGAATGCTGTGCGTATGTGTAGGAGAGGATGTTAATTCTGTGAATTTACTAGCCAGTGTTCATTTTTGGCCTATATTACTGTTATACTTTTTGAGTCTGTGTGCTAGGTGTATTGAATGTATATGATTCTTGAGAACCATTGCATTTGATCAAGGCAAAGCCCAATTAAGATAGGGTGTGGGTTTTATGGTGACGTAAGTTCATAAGCTAGCATGATTTTATCAGTGCTTACTGTAGTTACTGTGTTGTTGGTACAGTCTGACATTTCTTAAGTTAGTTCATTTGCTAGTTTTAGACAAACTATGAGCTATGACTATGAACTATCTGTTGTTTGCCAATGAATGTGTAGGGACCATCACACTGCCACTTCATGTCAATGGCAAATCTGATTGATACATGTCCTCTATACACCAAAATAACAGCGAGTAGGACTTTCCATTTTTTTTTTTACAGATTCATTATACTCTTAATATTATTAAAAGAAATGCAGTTTTGTACAAAAACCACAGTATAAAATTACCTGAAATAACAATTGGAAATGTTAAGAAACAAGGATTTTCATCTACAGTAGTCAAAATGCCCCCAAATTGGTCGCGGTTGTTCCCAATTCACATTCATTATAAAACGGCACTGTTGATTATGATGGTAAATGAGGCTAGAGACGTCATTTTTTAATTTGTTACTTTATCAATCCTCTTTACAGAAACTTGACATTACATTTGACTGTTGTACCAAACATTCCCCCAGTTACCCCTATGTGGCGTTACTCAGTGATTCCGTAAAACAATGTATTAGTTCACAAAAAGTGTTTTTTTGTACCATGTATAACACAGCTCTGAGCAAAGGGAGAGGATGAAACAGGAAACAAGAGACCTGACTGGTTGCTAAGTGAGGGGATGGCAGACATTCTTAGAGTGTTAATGTCATCATCGAGGCCCCAAACCAACACACTGACAATCATCGGCAACTCACCCATTATTAGGGCATGCTTGTGGTCATATGTTTCTCAAGACACATGCCTGCAGAAATCTGCAGTTGTTTAACAGTCATGTAACACGAGATTTATGTGACCACCCCTCTTTTTAAGCGTGTGGAAAGAGTGGTGTGGTGTGCAGTGTTCACACACTGTGCAGTTTCTAGATAGAGGCTCTGGGCTGACTGCGTCTTGGCACAACCAAGTATGAATTACCAGAGCAGGATTTTTTTTTTGGTGCTCTTTCCGTGGATTCTGCATTTCAGGAATGATTGAGATCTGATGGCTAGTTCCAAACAGACTGTAAACAGGGGACTCTTCACATGATATGAGATGTGTTAAGCTGCTCAGGAGACAAGGGAAGATTCAGCTGGCAGCCATCCTCAGTGAGTTTCTCAATAGAGAGAAACTGCATGATACTTTCTACAGTCGTACAATCATAAATACTTTTTGTTGTTCTATGAATACAGTATTGGTATTAGTTAGGGGTGTAAAAATGCACTACTATTGAATTGGAAAGTGGTTTAATGCTAAAGATGCAACTACATCGATACGTGAACCCGTGGATCGATCTAAATGTACTGGTCGATGGCCAGATTCTAAAGTTACAAATCGGTTGACAGAAGCTTTGCTGCTAATTCCACTTTAGTATAAACGAATAAAAGCATCAAATAGCACCAAATAGCACCTACTCATTCCATATTAAAACACATCATCCCTAAATCGCATCGGATCATACATGTAGGATGAGGGAGAGACGCACACCTTTGGTATTAGTACAGCATTTACACGGCTAGCATTGTACAGGTGATGACGGCTGCACACACAGTAAACAAATTGTATAACTATGTTCTGCATTTCACCTCAGTACAATAAACATGTCAAGGCCAGCACAAAATGTTGTAAAATGCATTCATTTTGGGCAAAATGGTGTCATGCTATATCAACAACTAACCATCTAGGGGTCATTGTCCTGTTGTACCGATAAGAAGATCTCTCGGTTTGTTACACTACAGAAGACATCATCCGAGTAAGGAATTCTCATGAACCTGTGTGTTCTTGCTTGAGTTATATCACCACCATAGCATGCGGGAGAGAAGAAAGTGTGGCCACAGACTAGGGTAGAGCAGGCATTAACCCTCATTTAATCACATAAACTTTTATGGGTTTACTATAGGAGAATGTTCAAGGTGATATAACCCTAATTCGAGATGTGAAATATATGCTTCTCCTCCATCATAAAAAGACATAGGTGTTGACTTAAAACAAACAAGAGGAATACTCCCAGTTTTGCAGACATCAACGGACCATACAACCATAAAGATTCTCAGTCATGGCACCAGGAGCAGAGATTTTCCCATACCACTCCTATTAGTGTCGAGCAGTTATCAGGCCTCTGAATGTGCCGTGATTAACACCGCTGTAAAGCAACTCAGAGGCCCTAATAATTTTCCCTTTCTGAAGTCAGTGCTGATAATGCCGCATTGTAGGGATTTAGTGACCTTCTTTCCCTACTTCCTTTTCTGATAAACAAAAAAATGGGCCTGCAGTTCTAAGGGCCAATGGCGTGCACACAGCCAATCCCTTTCAGGGTCGGTGCGACAGAAGCCAGTTGCAACAGAAACAATAAAACAAGAGAAGAAGAATTACAGTGCAGGCTTACTGTGGCTTGTAAAATGTTGCTTATCTTTTCTGACGTCATTCGAAGTTTGTGGTGTCATGAGTGCAGCACACTGTGTCTCACTGCCAGACCCTGTGTACGCTGACGTGCTAGAGGAAATAACTTTGTAATAGTGGCGACTAGTCAGGACAGGTTGATTAAGAAACAATTAATCCACAAATCAAACAAACAAGAAAATACTTTTTTTTGAATCAGTCAACAACAACAATGCATGATCTAAATCAATATCTCAACACAGTCTTAAGTTAATCAAGCACCCAGTTTTACTAGTTAATAGAAATGATAGCCTAGTTACCATCTATAGGGCAATGTGGGAGCAAGCATCATGTGAGAAAACAGTCACAACACATAAGATAAGGAGGCTGGAACTAGATGTGTTGTAGTTCCAGCCTCTTTATCTTATGTGTTGTGACTGTTTTCTCACATGATCCTTGCTCCCACATTGCCCTATAGGATGCTGAACCAGTCTCTCCAGCTTTTCACAATCCAGCCATTTGCGAATTCAATGCAAAATCAGCAATTTACAGCATCGTTCACATCATTGCATATTTTCTTATTTACCAAATAAATTGCGCAGAAAATAGCAAAAAATAAACCTTGATGTATAATTGCAACTTATTTCCACCTTTTCTTGCCATATGATGGTATTAGGTTACACATGGTCGGTCTAAACCACTGCCACTCATTTGGTGTCATGTGTCAACATAGAAGCAGGTCATCTTCCATGGAGGCCATATTGCACCTCCATATTTCTACAGTAACCCAGAAGGGACAACACTGGCTCTAGAGAAGGCCTTTCGTATTTTGACGTAGAAGTGGCAGCTTGGATTTGGTGGCACCAGTTGGAAGACAAAGAATAAGAAAGAAGAGGAATCAGTGGTTGCTGGTACTGGCTAACCATTTTGTGTTGAGAACCCAAATGTTGACAAATGGAGGATCATACTTATTATTTAGCACAAGAAAAAGGAAGTAAGTATGAATCCTCATTGTCAAGAAGTGAAAACATGAAGGAAAACCTAATTCAGGACAGGCGATGGCAGAAGACAAGGATGAACATTGGTGTGGCCTTTCCGATGGAAATCGCTGATAGCTTTAGCTAGATCACATGGCCATGGGCATAGTTACCAACACAAGTAACCTTTGCCCCCATGTCAATGTTGAAATTGAATTGCTACCAGAGTTGTAATTTTACATTCATGCGGCAAAACAAGAATTTCTCTTTGTTATTTGGACCCAAAAGACCCAGCGATGTTACCAAGCACAGTAGCTAAAAATTGTTGTCAATAAAAGTGTAACATTAAATGATGCGGTCGTAAACAATCATTTTGAAAGTAGCTACTGGCCCCTGACATGCATACTGAAGGGTAACTTAAGTGAGCAGAATATCGGTGAAGTAAGGCTAGGAACAGTCAACAAATGTTGAATAATCATGTTTTCCGTTCAGTTTTCTTTTCTTTTAACGTTTATTATGAGTATTGAAACAACTGAAACATTTTTACATTACAGTCCAAAATGACTGAAAGCAAAATATCAAGTGAATAAGCATATATGTGTGTGTGTGCACGTATATTTAATTCCATTGTTATATAGGCAACTCTGAAAACACTGAGGAGAAATAAGAGCGAAAAGGAGACACATACTGTAAAGATGTAAGAATAGAAGAAAAGAGAGACCAGGCGAGCACAATGTCCGCTGTAGTTGAGTGAGTTAGGCAGAGGCCGGTCAATGTCACAGCACGCAATGATATCATTTCAGTGAGCCTCTTTGGGGGGGGGGGCTAGAGGTCGTTAGAGGTCGCTGTTCATTTGGCTGCACTGTGCTCAGCATGTTGGCTGTGTACCACAGATATGCCCCGCACTTTAATAGTCCCCGACACTTCAACAGAAGGACACAATGACAATCAATAGGAGTATGAACTGGGCAGCGAGATGTCAACCTCGGCACTGTAGAGATACAGAAACAAAAAAGTGACAACAAGGTTGTTTTTATTTTTTCTTCTTGATATCCAGTGCAAACACAGACACATACACACATATACAGAACGTACCATAACCTTAAGCGCACCCCATTAGGTCACAGCCGCCAGTTGCTATGTATCCCTGGCAGGAGACGAAAGAGAACTGAAAGTGTTGCCCTCTGACATACTGTATGTGTCCAGTCAAGGGAAGCGTGTTTCCCCCGGACCCCAGAGCACCCGTGATGTTACAAGGAAGTGACAGAGCGGAGCTACGACATGCTGCCCACACAGTCCCTTGGTATCTGCCTCACCACGGCGCTGCAAAGCACTTTCTCAGTTCAGATACAAACAGGGTGACAAGGACACACGTGGGGGCATCGACATTCGTCACAAACACAGAACACTAATAAAAACACAAGCGCTTCTGGAACCTGCTTGGGCTGTCCATTGTCTCCTTGTCCCAAGAACAGCTAGTTCCGGCCACAAAATCTGATTGGTTGACAAGTGCTCTGAGATTGAAGATGACAAAAGGGTAGTTTTGTTTGTGCATTTGGTAGCATTCCACTGATTCCAACATTTAAACATCAACTACTATTCACATCTGAAACCATGGCAACATTCCCACGTGAGCCAGCCTGTAACATGTACAAACACAAACCAATTGGGGCACTCTCAACTTGCATGTAAGGTTTCTCATTAACTGAATGAATGTTCATATTAGGCTTTTGTGTTTTGTTTTATCTGCTATCAGTGAGTTCTTGTCATGTTTAATTTGGGACATTCACGTGACCTTGCTCCTGACCAGATATGGGAGGCTCTGCATGTCGCCCCTCAGAGTCACTCCTGGTACGGGTTGAAGACCACAACGATTATTTATAACACCCCCGCTGTTGCTTCCACAACACTCAGATTTCGCTGAAGCAATAGTAAGATAACTAGAGGACTATCAGGGTCAAATCTCAAAGTTCACATTATCTGCATCTCAGTCATTTATTGACCTTAACCAATAGTAGTTCATATAAAGAGGAGATACATTGCACCAAGTGTCCTATTACTGTGTCCTATCAGTGTCCTATCACTGATCACTACAAACACAATGAAGGTCATCTGAATCCCTTCTCTCTGATTTGCCCTGTCCTCATTTGTTTCCCCCATCTCTCTCAAGGACACCGGTGTTTGCCAATTATAAACCCCTGAGAAATGTGATAAGGGGCATTGTAGTGAAACTTTTGCTTAATCGGGGGGAGATAGACAGAGTTAACATGGACATCACAAAACAGCAAGAGAGCTGATAAAGGCAGATGTGGAACTGTCCTTACTTCCATTAATTCATCTGCAAGGAATTAGCTGTCAGTGTGAATTATCAGCCTGTTCTCAGAGGGCAATCTAACTTGGAGACATGACACCTTGGCAGCACTGGAGCTGATGGAACAATCTTTATTTGACATCCTTGTCTTCTGATATGCTCTGTAAATTATATAAACGAGTAGGCTCCTGATAATTCATGTGACACAGAGATCCAGATTATCTGGCATTAGATGAAGGTCTAATCTTCATTCCCATAAAATAATGCCTGAACATCCAGCTTAAAGAAGCTTCAGCATGATTTGATTTGACTTCGATTGGTCCCGTTAGGTGAAAGTCCACAACGGGCTGGAGTTCGTAGCTTAGCATGTTGAAAAGAATGGCGTTCTGGTGTTTGTCAAATCTAAACCTATGGAAATGTTGAAACCACAGGATTTCCAAAAAGGAAAAATGACTAGCGTGACTGGTTCATCACGCTTGAATAGGTACAGATCTATGCATTTGCCCTTACATTGTTGACATGTCCTGTAATGTTTCTGTAGCCCTTTGCATGAGGCATGTTAATGACAGTGTTCATGCAGATGATGAAGCCTAACTGGGGGAAACAGAGCGAGCACAGATGCCGAATCTCCGCCTCTCTGGACCTTAAATGTCCCAGAGCTGGCAGAGTGTTTAAGGGCTTTGTGAACTGCTCACTGACCCCTTTGATACGTCTGCTCAAGCACTGTAAGCAACCCATTTGATGTGAAGTGAGGGGCACGACTCTCTCTTTCATTCTCTCTCTCGCCATCATTTTCTCTCTTTCTTCCTTCTGATTTCTTTAATCTCCCCACTCCTCTCTTTAACACAGTTAGACTAGGAGTTGAGAACTGACTCGTGTGTTATGGAAGTTCAAACGAAAGCCCTCTGTGATGTTTATGCGCAGACATCTCAGCAGCCTCTTTCATTATGCACCAATGCCTGCCCAGACCGGATGAAGAAGGCCAGCTTTTACACCTCTAACCCATACCATTTATGCTAGATAGACTGAATTTTGTCTTTAGGAAACTCCATTGTGTGAAGACTTAATTGGCCATTGTCATCCCAATTTAATGAGATAACAGTATGTACCATATGTTGTGTTGTACTATGTAAAACCATATGTTGAGCTGTTGCCTACAGATGTAAAATAAAAAAAATGTGATATTTTTTTTTTGTTTCCTTAAGCTCTGTGCGAACCTGTGAAAATGAAATCCAGCCATGACTCACCTTCCTGTGTAGTGAACTCTCAAGAAGGGAGGAGCCCCAAACATCAAACAAGATCTCAGCTCACATGTCTTTGAAGTCTCTCTTCGTTTCAGTGACACATTTGCATTCGTTATATTGTGAATATAATTCCCTGCAATCTCTAGAGCCATCAAAGAACACCGAAGAAGAAGTGTAACTCCACTGTGTTGAGACTGCTGTGCCCACACATACCACTGGGATTCTGAAATCACACACATTTTCCTGCCCATATACAAATGCATGAACCACACAAATGCTTGGGTGACAATATTATTTCAAAGGTTTTTAATAACTGGTTTAATTAAATCATGCAAGTACAGATACAGTAAATTACTAGTTTTGAGGTACAGATTAAACTGATTATCAAATACACCCAAAATAACCATCAAAAACCAATATTTAAGCAAGACCAGGTGATTCTGAGGTGTGACTACCTCTATTTTTAGTAACAGAACATGTTCAAAGAAAACCAGTGGAGGTTTTCCAGAAACAACTGACTGTCTTCCTCCAACTATTAAAGAGGAAAACGCAATCCAAGAAGCATTGTTCATACATTTTCCAGTTAATATAAAGATGAAAACTAGATGAAAATGTGAACACCTGAGGCTTGCAAACATACACAACCAAAGTGTTTTAGTTTGGGAGGGCTGTGGTGGATCTCCTCAAAATCATGGAAAAAAGGAGAGTTGGAGACCTCTGATTTGGATAGTTTGCAAAACTTGACCAAAAGCTAATACTGGTAGGTGAGGGGGATAAATGCACATCCTGACCAGGATCCAGACACACACACACACACACACACACACACACACACACACACACACACACACACACACACACACACACACACACACACACACACACACACACACACACACACACACACATCCTAAGTTGCCATGTGGTGGCAGAAAGTCAACTTCAAAAACCAGAAAGAATTTGAACACCTCTGGGTCGAGGTCTGCTTAAGCACCGGGAGAAAGCGGAGGTAGCCGTCAGACTTTAGTCGGCCCACAGCCAGAGTCACACACCAGCAGAGCCATTCAGGCCTGGGACTGGGCAGCCTGCTTCAGAGCGGAGACAAACAGACAAACTGAGGGGTTTGGTTTTGCACCACCACGGCCAGTTCTACCAAAAACGTTGTGGCACTTCTAAGATTTGGCTGCTACTTTTTGGCGCCAGTGATTGGATCTGGAATTAATGGCAGCCTGAACGAGAAGTGAGTGAGTGTGCAGTCACAGCTCCGCTCTCGTGTCCTCTCCTCCCACTCCAAAAAAACCCCTCTGAACTGTAAGTGTGTGCCCATTTTTCCACTTCAAAGAATTAGCTCCCTTTTTTTTTGTTTTTTTCCTGTCTCAGCTACAGCTTCAGTCATACTACTCTTCCCATGAGGTGCAAACTAGAATCAGGCACAGATATGAAAGCGGGCTCACAAAATGCAAAACAGTGTATAAATATGTTTCTCCTTGGACACACCAAGCTTTGAGCTCAGAGCTGTGGAAGAATGGATAAAATAAGTACCCATTTCATTTCAAATGTGGATTGTAGGTTTTTTTAGGGGAAGTCAGTTCAGTTAGTTCCTCAGGCTTAACTTAGACACAATTAGGGCTGTCAGCGTTAACACAAATTCGTTTTAATGCAACTATTGTTTTGACACAATTAACGCAAGTTATGTTTTGATGACCTTTTGTCTCACCCATTGTTCCGCAATCCCCTAGCACTAAGTCGGATGGCAACTAGCAAGGGGCTACAAATAAAGAAACAAGCTATTTTGAATTCAGCTTCAAAGCCCTGTCACATCTGTCAAGAAGACCAAAGTTATTTGCAGTTACTGTCAATGTAAATTGAATTACAAAGAGAATACATCTAGTAGCATCTACTCATTTATTTATCTTTCAGCATCTAGTAACTTTCTAAAGCACACAACTAATGCAGGTAGCCTTGCTAGCTCCGAACTCTCTCTTGCAGCAAACAGCTATGGCCTACATTTGTCTATATTTACTCAGTCGTATTACTAAGCAATATACAATGTATCTGTTGTTGCCATGCATAAACCTGTTGGGGTTAGTTGCAGCAAGTTTTGAGCATGTTTTTTAATAAGCTAACATGCTACAGCGAGTCAGTGAGGGTTTCTGACAATCTTTCGGATAATTTTTTGTGTTGTTAATTTATTTTCAACGATAAATGCATACATTTGCATAAAGCAGCTATACCCTGTTCACTCCCATGCTGATAGGAGCATTAACACTTAAAAAAAGTCCTTTCATGGTAAATTCATTGTAATTAAATGTTTTAAACAACTGACAGCCCTACATTACATTACATACATACAGTACAGGCACAACATTTATCTGAATCCTACATGTCCTTGAGGAGAAAAAGCCCAGCTAGAAGATTGCACTGGAATGCACAGACAAATGTGTGTAAATGTGTGTAAAATGGAAAGACTTCAGTCAGCCCTCCTGCAACATTCAGCCATCACACAAGGTCAAGCTCACATCATGTTCGACGGCATATTTTTTTGCCAAATGTGACGTATGGGCAGGAGAAATGGCACACACACACACACACACACACACACACACACACACACACACACACACACACACACACACACACACACACACACACACACACACACACACACAAACACACATAATTGTGGCTGGGCAGTCAGGTTGCCCTGGCATATTGGTGGCTAGAGCTCCAGGCTCCGGAGAGGAGGGATGGGATAGGGGGAGAGATAACCTCGGACGTCACGGCTCGGTCCGGGCCTGCTATCTCTCACACACAGCAGGCCTGTGCGTCACGCTCGCGCAAGACTGAAATGCCTGCAGGATGCCAGAGACCATATACAGTGGGATTAGGGCCAATGGACCTGAGAGGCTCATCAGAGAATGGGCTTTTTAATGAGGGGTGGGGAATGGAAGGAGATAAGGAGACTAAGGGGCAGTGGAGAGAGAGAAGGCGGGAGAAACACAGGCAGAAAAGGGAGAGAGAGATAGAGAGAGAAAGAGAGAAAGAGAGAGAGAGAGAGAGAGAGAGAGAATATGAGCAGATGGAATAGAGAGACTAACTGGATAATGCTAAACAGAGAAAGAGGGGCGCAGAGAAAGTGTGGTCTTAGTGGGAGTAAATTAAGGAAAACAGACTATAAACATCAAGGTCAATCTGAATAATAGTAGTATTTAAGGGTCAGCCAGTAGAACGACTGCTAAAGCAGAGAGGTCTTCATTGGACCTCATTAGCACAGACAAGTGGTTTCTCAATTCTGCCCACTATGGTATGGAATGCTGAGGGAGAACACATTGATTTTCCCTCCAAGGCTGTGAGATGAGGAAATGAGGAAATGTAGATGCTGATCATTTAGCTGTTGTTCACATGAGTTAGGTGGCCTGTGTATATTAAGCAGAGGGCATTGTAAATTATGTGAAAGGAGAAGTTGAAACATGGCTTTCCCCGAATGGAATGTGCACCTTCCTAAAAAAATAAAGGAACACTGAAGGTCCATGTGGCCACCTCTGTCACACATTAACATATTTATCAAGGCAGATACTGGAATGGCAACAGTACCCACTTTTACAAACAAAATAAATAACTTGGTATGTGTGGCATACTTCATTTGATTCACTAAACTTTCACTAAACCTACAAATTGTGCTTTTGTAAAAATGAAATAAACCACATAGCTAAAAAAAAAAACAGACAAAAAAAGCTGCAAGGAAGAATGAGCATCATGACATGTTTTGCAACTCTCTATGCCTACAGTGAACATTAAACTTGATATCTGATCCGAAGTTACATTCATAATCCCCCTTTCCCGGCTTTCCAGTCCTTTAAGTGGGAATGTGTGACTGGATGATTGTCTGTCTCTGCTTGCCAAGAACTGCTATGTCAACATTGTCACCACTGACAGTGCTGACGGGTGAAGAAGATTCATCAATCGCTGACAGCCTCCAGACTATGACTGTGGCAGCCTGGCTTTATTAGACACCAAAGGCTGATTTTGCTCCCGTAAGAGTGGGGATCAGACATATTCAGGGCATCTGGACGTATCGATCAATCTCACTGAATCAATCTGCATCGACCCACTGTGTATAACTCTCATGGACATCGGCATACTCTGAACTAATTAACACTCATCTGGCTATCCGATCGCCAGATTTCACCCTTAAGTCTGGGTTAAACCAATTAGGCTCACAACCCACTCAAAAGCATTTCACAGCTTACTGAGCAAGAACACGATACTAGAAATGACCATATCATGATTCTAATCCGACAGGGAGAAGGCGGGGGGGGTTGTTGTCTTGCTATGTCATCCCCTGAACGTCGAAACACGGACACTCACAGTAATGATTGAGACAATTTGGAAAAACCCGGACATTTTAGGCAATTCTTTGGACCCCAAATAGAGAGGACATGTGCCGGAATAAAAAGGACGCCTGCTTACCCCAGCTGTACACTCCCTGCGTCAGGAATAATGGACAGGTTGTCCTTAGTGTATCACAATGTATTCCCAGCCAAGAGATGGTAGGTTCCATTCTATCTTGGATTTGTGCCATGTCAGACCATCAGATATGCTGAGTGCGATCAGAAAGAAAGTGGACACACTTTCAAAGAGGCTGTGTGATAGTGTTGCCAGGAACCAGGGGCAGGAGAACTGTATCACAGTTACATTGTGTACATATTGTTTTTTTTTATCCATTTTTAGTCCTTTGGTTTAAATACACTAGTGTCGCAGCATTTGTTTGATGGGGACAGTGTGGCATGGACAAGATACTTATAGGGTTGAGCAGGGACATGTCCCGTGCCTCGCAGCTGTCTTGAACTGGGTCTCCTGGAGCACAGGAGGTCTTTCAGCCTTGAAACAAGTGATCGATTTGAGGAGGCTGGGAGTACAATTACTGTCAGACACCACTTTACAAAACCACTGAAAAATGACACTCTCCCCATTTCCTCCCAGTCAAACCCAAACAAATGTGGGGTGGTGAAGGTGTGAAGGGGGGGGGGGGGGGGGGGGGGGGTGCGCACCCCACCCCTGTCTGCGAGACCCTCATTAAGCACCTTGTTTTCATTCACAGGAGTGAAGTCAGTGTTTTGGAGTCTCTGGAGGATGGTGGCGGAGGTCACCCAGAGTTCTCTACTGTAGTGTGGAGCTGGTGGGGGGGGGGGGGGAAGGGGAGCGAAACGAAGCACTGGCTCAGGGAAGGGGGATCAGCACTGATGAAAGAAAATACAACCTAAATATAAAAAAAGAAAAAGGATAAAGACAGAAATTGTTTTAATGTGCCAACCTGAGCTTCCAACTCTGCATGGATGCTGCACACCACCCTACACCGGACCATCATCTCCTTTCCGCTCCTGAAGGGCTTCACGGTAGCTGTCTCGCTGGTATCCGTTAAGGCATTAACTAGGCATTCATTATCACACCCCCTCCACTGTGAAACATGAATGGGTGGCATTTGACTGCAGCAGGAAGCTAGCTCCATTAGCCCAAGCGTTGAATGACAGGCCTCCACTCGCTGCAGAGTGGCAGAAAGAGCCTGAGCAGGGTTTGTATTTATTTTAGTGGGGGCCGATTACCATCTGACATGAAGGGTCAGCAGAGGAGCAGAGGTGTGAAGCCATGGGAGGAAAATAGAGAGACAGAGAGAGAGAGAGAAAGAGAGAGAGAGAGGTAAAGGCAAGCTGCGGAGGGAGACTGGGTGTGAAAGTCTGGACAGGAAAGAGAAATGAGGGAACACTATGAAAGACGGGGAGAGTCAGAATGAGAAAGAGAGAGAGCGAGAGAGAGAAAGAAAGAGAAACAAATAGACAGAGAGAAAGAGGGATAGACACAGACAGATATAGAGAGAAAGAAAAAAGAGGAATGGAGCAAGACACACAGAGCGACAGAGAGAAAGGCCGACAGACAGGGAGAGAGAAAAAAGAAAGGAGAGAGAAAGCGTGGCTAATGGCAAAGTCCTCTTCCTCGCTTTATTAAACATCTGGGAGTCATCAGAGAGATTGGAGGAAACGGCCGACTCAGCTGAAACACCGCTCTCCTCCTCCTTCTCCAGAAAGAAAGTGTGTCAATGACACAAAGAGCATTTTTCATCTCGCCCGTCTGGACCCGAGCTGGCTGTGCAGCAGCCTTAACTCCGCTCTTAACTCCGCTCCCCCCCCCCCCCCCCGCTCCCCCCCCGGCTTTGATGCGCACGGGCCCTCTGACCTGCCCATCCCGGCCCCTCAGCGGCATACATCCCCCTCTCTCCAGCGCTGAGCCTCTCCGAGCCTCTCTCCTACAACATGAAGCCCCGTCCAACGCGCCTCTCTCTCTCTCTCAGTCTCTCTGACGGAGCGAGATGTTTGTGTGGTCATGCCAGTGTATTAGTGTCGG
This sequence comes from Clupea harengus, assembly GCF_900700415.2. Lineage (NCBI taxonomy): Eukaryota > Metazoa > Chordata > Actinopteri > Clupeiformes > Clupeidae > Clupea > Clupea harengus. The sequence goes on from NC_045154.1 coordinate 28,434,268, forward strand.
CCACATCCTTCCATATGTCGTCATTTACAGTGCATTAATAACAGGAGGAATTTCGGGGGCCGGCGTTGTGGTAGGCACTGACTGCCATGGCTGGGCATAGTTTGTTTTTTGATGCCGTCGGCGGAGGGTGTTTGGCAGGGAGGAGAGCCGCTCTACATCCCATGAGGGCTCAGTGGTCTGGACCTCTGCTGCTCTCCGCTTGGCTCCTACCGGTTCTCCGCCCGTCAGCCTGGGGATGTCGGTGTCCGCCTGGGATAGGGTGATGGGAAAACCAGACCCAGGGCCGATCTTTCCGTGCTTTGTGCCTCTCAAAGTCTGTTGGTCACAGTGGCCTTCTTTATAGATCATTGTTTCTGCTATATGTGCCATCAAAGGAACAAATACTGATAAAAGAGAGAAAGAAGAATACAGAGAGAGAGAGAGAGAGAGAGAGAGAGAGAGAGAGAGAGAGAGGAGTGAGACAAAATCAGTCCAGTTGGTCAAAAAATGTCAAAGAAATTCTGAATCTACTATTAATTATCTTTCAAATGAAAAAGTATAGGAGTTGTCCTCTGTGCAAAGAAATGAATTGAGAAAGTCAGCTCTGCTCTGTGCAACTTGGCCTCTTCATTATGATGATTCTACTCCATACACGCAATATACTGCTAGATTAAACTATAGACATTGTTATAACAATTAACAACCAATAAATGTGTAACAAGTGGCTGAGACAAATGGAAAAAACTGGTGAGATGGTATGAGCGCTGGAAATGTTGTCGGTACTTTCAGCAAAGGGTCAGTTTATAAAGGCTTAAGTTATGGGGAGGAGACTCTGGCATGCATAATTTACATTTATACTCCACATACAGTTAGATTACTTTACTTTTGGTGTTTTCCCTTTCCTATATCAATGGTATTCTTTTATGTTTTTATTGATGAGATAGGACACAGACATCGGAAGACCACTGGAGGCAAACCTGTGCAGCCCAAATGCTAACACACTTCCTGTAGATGCTTCTTGTGTACAGATCAATAACTTAGATCCTAATTTATTCATTAGGCCCACTGTGCAACCTTTAGTTGTGATCCACAATTCATCCCTATGGTTTAGCCTGAAACACACCCCCACATATACGTATCGGTCATCCAAGGACGAGTGAAGTGCCTTGGTGCTGCATATTGTTTCGTTAACTGTGCGAGTTGATTCCCTGCTAGCATTTGACCCCATACATGTGTAACAAGCTCAAACTAAATATTAAAAGCTCAAACAATACAAGGCAACTGGGGTGATGCTTCCGTGCAGCTCTTCACCAGATCGGAAGGAGGAAATGCAGCATGCAACTGAAAACTGTCAAAGGTTTTTGTCTGAAAAAAAATGTAAAACTGAGGGTGCAGCACACCCCGCAATAAATATAGAAATACAGAAGTACTTCTTCAAATGTCAACTGATTGATAATCTTTTTCTTACTGAATTAGATAAGAATACAATGCCGTACTTGGTAATTCAGAAGCTATTCCAAAAGAAAAACTACCCCAACCACTCAGACGTGTTTTGCCTTCCTAAACAGAGGTGCTCATAGCCAAGCAAAATATATAAAGTTAGCTCACAGTATCAAAATACAAAGATAGCACAACTTCAGTGGGATATTACACTAATTAGGATTCACCTTTACTGTCTCCACTGCCTTATAGTTCTCTTTGATTTTAGACTGGATGAGGCTTCTTTTTTTTTGTCATTAAATCCATGTACATTTGTTAAGCACTGCCAGCAGCAGGTAACGGTGTTCTCCGATCATATGACAAACCTACTTTCAAAACTCTGTCAAAACTCAATTTTTTTTGTAATGGGAGCCAAGGTGGGCCTTGTACACAAGCGTTTAATATCACAAGTGCATTTATCTCCTCTGTTCTATTGCATGGTGCTACTCAGTTTTATTTCTGAACATTTGACCCATTACTAGTTTGAACTTTGCATCAGGGGAGTCACCATGGGAGCCGTCATGGGGATTATACAACACAGCAGAATGCTGATTGGCCCATTACATTTTGCATCAACTATGACTTGCCTGATGTAGTGCCTAGAGAATTGAACCAAGGACAACACTGTATAAAGTTGCATTTTGGGACATCAAACAGATGACAGAAGGTAACTCCATAATTACACCATGGAAATGTCAACGAAGCATCCAGGAATGAACTGCTTTTGCTATTTTGCCAGCCTTTGTATTTTAATACAAATTAATTGTGATAAAAAATTGCATGGATTTCAAAGCTATGAAAATGCTTCATATCAAGCCTACTATGAGCCTTCACTTTTCATTTGTCTGTAAAATATCTCTGAATATCTAGACCCATATACTATTGATATGGTTTTAAGATCGCTTTGTTTACAACATGTGTAAACGGCAATGCAGGAAGCATCCAGGAATATTCTGATTTAGCTATTTTTCCAGCAAAACTGCAGTAATTTTAAAGCTTAATGTCAAAACTATGAGCCTAAAATACAAAGCCAAGCCTATGGTTTTTAAGATTGTTGGTTTGTTGAAGTTATTTCGAGTTTTCCTTGAAATGTTAGCCGAGCGCAACCAGGTGTAACCATAGGTGCAACTGATGACTCCTAACATTGTTGCGAAAAAGATGGCAAAAAAATGGCAGCAGGAAGACCGGACAGGACAGACAGAGTGGCAGTGTCATTTTGGAAGCAAACCAGACCAATCATCTGGGAACTGCCTCTTTTTGGGGTGAAAACAAAACTTTGAATTAATGTGGTGGGCTATTGAGTTCTCAGGTGTTCATAAGTAAATAAATGAAAATCTAGAGCAGACAAGAACAGCTGAGTTGACAATCCAGTGAGCACAGTAGTACCAACCTTAACCAGTAACTCCACAGGTGAAATTCCTATTCTTAGTCAGTCTTTTGACGTAGATAATGAGCCTGGAGAGAGTGAGTCTAGTGAGGTGCACCAGCAAGACGTACTTACTGTTGATGAAATTCTCTTCCTTAAGAGCTGACTCTATTTGAAGCTTCACACCTAAGCTGTTGTTACCTGCCTCTTTAGTTCTGGCCATTTCTGAAGAACTCCAGGATATCTCTGACCTTGGACAGTGCTATATTTTTGCACAATTGAGTGAGAACTTGACATCACTCGGCATGTCGGCAACACTGTGGTTGAAGAACTTCCTAAACAAAGTCTTCTAAAGGCCTGTAACAGCCTTTTGAGAACAGATCAACGTTGTAAGACCATCGTCAAAAACATTTTCAAACATGTTGAACCAATATATCTAGTGATTCAGGATAATAGTCCTTTGCCCAGTATGCCCTGTTGTAATACAAGAAACACTTCTTGCCTTATTTGACAGCGAGTCAGTCAAGCAATATTATGGCAATGTACGTACTTGTGTGGCTTACAGTGACGTCATGCAGGATATTTGGGGTGGAGATGTCATCTTTAGCCTTGATACCCTACCAAGATTCATTTGAGGTGGTGAATCCAATGGGATCAAGGGGGAAAGACAAGGTGCTTGCTGTTTACCTAACCCTAGGTGATATGATGCCATGGCATAGATCAAATGTTGATCACATACAGCTCATGCTTTTGTGCAGAGAACAGGACTTTTAGAGATCTGGGCATGAGTTAGTCCTCAGTCCACTGATAAGGGATCTCAAAGACTTGGAAGATAATGGTATTTTCATGAAGGATGGCAGTGTTTTGAGAGGAGGCCTGTGTGCAATAGCTGGAGATAATCTTGGCTCTCACAACATTGAAGGCTTTGTGGAAAGTGAACATGTTTGTCGATTCTGTGACGAGAGAAGTGCAAGGGGATCAAGTGTGATTCCATTTTCAGTCAGCTTCAATACTTTCAATACTTTGTACCTGGCCTGGGACATGACCTCTTTGAGGGCTGTTTGTGTCCTTTGAGTTAAACAGATCCCTCAGTCAATTTAACTTTTCTGGTAATGAAGCCAATGACAAACTACCGGAAATCAATCCAGGCAGTGACACAAAAAAAATTGGACAAGTGTGATACCTTTGCTAGTTGGGACAGAATACAAAACCCACCTCATAGTGAAGTATGGCAACTGGTTCTTCTGCTTCTTCGACAAATAGTTGGATACACATGTGCCACTACTACAACTGCAGTGCCATATTTGCAAGTTCTAATTGATGAATACATCTCTGTAAGAGCTGATGCCTTCCCACAATATCACTTGAGACCTAAACACAACTACCTGTGCCATTATCCAGAGCTCATATTAAAGTTTGGTCCTATCATACATCTCTGGACAAACACACTTATTTTAAACGGTGTGCTCGAAAATGACACAATTTCAGAAACTTGTGTTTAACCTTATGTAAGGCTGGATTTGTAGGATTTGTGTGTTGCTCAGTACTGTGTATTTGTGTTACACTACACAGTAGTGTATTTGGGTTCGTCTGAAGTGATGAGTCGGGAATGTTGCTTCGATTTGGACGGAAGCCTTTTATTTTGAAAGCCACCAGCAGGAAAAACACATACACAATGGGGGAATACGGAGGGAAAAGCATACTTCGCAGTGACTAAGACATTGACAATGGACAGATAATGTTAAACTAGCACGAAAGACTAACACTGGCACTAAACAGCATCACACACAAAATAATAGTCATAAATGCTAACATCAGACACAAAAGAGAGACATTAGCTGCATTATTATTGCCGGCTTGCTGTGAGCTACTCACAGTCTCTCGATCCGCAGCATGATGGAAGTTTAGCTACCCCAAAATATGACAGTATAGTTCAGTTAGTTACTGTTACTGTAGGCATACATCAGCAAATTACAGAGATTGTTATTTCCCTTCTGTGTCTTAATGCTTTATGCATTTACTGACTTGGCTTGACATTACAATAGTTAACAAAACTGTACTTTGTATAAAGTTTCCTATTATAGTGGTAATGTGGCAATATAGAACATCAAATTTACAGTTATTTTAGCATAAACCTTTTACAACAATATACTATATACTATAATAAAGCATTGTAAAGCAAAGCAATTACAGATTACTGTAAATAATGAACAGTATGATGCTGTTTTTATTCTAAGACAGCTGTAAAAAAAAATAAGTACTTAGTAAAAAACAATTACAGTAAGTTACTGTTTTATTTACAATAATGTCTTGCAATTAATTATCACAGAACATTACTGTAATTATATAGCCATTTAAAGTGGCATTATGCAGTAATTGTACTTCAGGATTAGGGTTAGGATAAGCAGTTTTACCTTAAAATAACAGCTTTAAAAAAATTGGGGCGCTACAATGACTTTTAATATGGAGAATCGCCTCCGTGCCATTGCCATACCAGGGTCCGTAGGCAAATGACTAGGTTATGTAGGTTTGCCTGAAGCCGCCCGGTTTTTACTGTCTGCCGAACTAGTAAGTAGTTTATTTGCCTTCTTGCTTTGTCTTGTGTTGCACTTGCTTGATGTTTGACTGTGTTAGGACAGTTGTTGACTAACTAGTTTGTCATAATGTCAATGTCAGCACATTTCAAGAGATTTCGTTAGTTTTAGCCGCTAGCATATCGTTAGCGATTAGCAATTGTTCCGTTATGCTACTTTAATGGAACCATTGTGCCACAAATGTATTATACTATAATATTTTTTATTATTATTATTATAAATCATTTTTTTTTTTTTACAGTGAACCAGATAAATATTTACAGAGCAGGTATTATATAATGCTGGTTATGATTCGCCTGCCTTTGAAAACACTGCCACCCTGCTCAGTTTGTCACTTGATGTCTTCAGTGTTTTTCATTTTCTTTTTGATTTATACAGATATTCAGTCTTCCCATATCCAAAACTACTGTGAATTCAGCATCTACACAAGCACTTTTTTTCAGGATGTTTCAAAATTCATTGATATTGGGCTATCATCTTCTAACACTTTTGCTTTATTTTTTTTTATAAATAAATAAATCCATCCATCTCCCAGCAGCCCAGAGGAGTGAAAGAGGATATTCAAAGTAGCCTAACGGATGGAGAGAGAGAGAGAGAGAGAGCCATAGAGAGCAGGAGAGAAAGAAAGAGGCAGAAATAATCAGAGAGAGAGAGGGAGAGAGAGCACAAGCAATATCTTCCATCTCTGTGGACGCCTGGAACCACCATACTCAAAGCAGACCCAATTCTATCTAGAATTTTTTTCGCCTCTACTTTTGAGGATCATTAATATTTCCAATCTCCCTGAGAAAGCCCAGCTTTCATTTAAGCTCTAGTCAGTAATATATTCAATGAGACCGGGAGATGAATGCACCATGTCTGCCTTAACCCACAGAGGTTAACATAATAGATTTCTGAATCCACGGTCCTTTATCTTTTTCATCTGTGCCAGGCCTTATTTCCCTATTTATTATTTCCAGCATTATCAGATGGACGATGCACATCTCTCGAAATGGCATCTGCCAGTTTGAGCAAAGGTGATGACCCTGAATTAGAATGACTATACATTGAAATAGGTTTAAACGCTCTAATTTCCATCAGTTTGGGGATAACTCCTGTCACCAGATGTCTTTACAGTGGGAACAATCCACTATATTCCTGACAAATCAATAGGCATCGCCATGACACCTCTGTACTATCGTTTTCTATTTCTGGGGGGGGGGGGGGGGGCGGCGGGGGGCACAACATGGAGGGTACAGTGGTGGAGAGGGTCAGCTGCTTCAGATTCCTGGGGATTAACATCAGTGAGGGTCTGAGCTGGTCCCACCACATAGATGCGGTCACGAAGGCAGCGAGACAGTGGCTCTGTCCTCCAGCAGCTGAGGAGGTTCGGCACGGACCCCAGGATACTCATCATCATCTACAGGTGTACCATCATCAAGAGTATCCTGACAGGCAGCATCAAGGCCTGGTATGGCAGCTGCCCTGCCTTCGAACGCAAAGCTCCACAGAGGGTGGTCAGATCAGCACAACGCATCACTAGGACTGAGCTGCCAGCTATCCAGGACCTCAGCAGCCAGTGCAACAGGAGGAGGGTACACCAGATCCTCTCTGACCCGAGCCATCCCAGCCAGGCTTGTCACGCTCATGCCGTCTGTCAGACAGTACAGGAGCGTGAAGACCAGAACCAGCAAGTTCAGAGACAGTTTTTACCATCAGGCTACTGAGCTGCTGACACTAACACTTGCACACACAGAAAGACAGACGAAGAGAAAAGGTTGAGGTTAATGGACAAAATGGTGATTTATGTCAAAACAGAATTTGCCTGACGGTTTAATGTCCTGCATTTTCTGAAGCACAACATTGATGTTGCCGATATGATCATTCTGTATGTCTATATACAATGCTAAGCAAAAGCGCAAATAATTGAAAGACTATTTCATTTCAGCTCAACCAGCATAACCCTTTTATAATCACCTGCCACGACAGTGTCCTCCCATTGTCCACAAACACTCCACAAAGCGTCTGCCTTTTTCCTGTGGAGCACCCATCTACCCAGGTCCCCTGTCACCCTCCTGACATTTCTTTCCCATCACCCACCCATACACTCCTCTCTGGGCAGTGAGAGGGAGCCGTCAGGCAGGGATGAGAAAAAAAACCTCCAGACGGGCACCTTCACCGGAGAGATATAACGTCATGAATACGTGCCTCAATCCTTGCATATCCTTGCCCAGCAGACAGGCACGAGGAGAGCTTCTCCGCCACTGCCACACGCAAGCTCATCTCTTATTCACCCCGCTCATCAATTATGAGCCAGCGACAAGAGAGGGAGACCAACGAGAACAGCTTGGGACAGGAGCCTGGCTGCACACCCACAAATGCCACATTAATAACACCGTTAGCACAGGAATAGTGTAACTAACCTCTTGAGGCAGTGTTAAGTTTGCGGTTTGTTGAGGTGAGGAACTCATACTCTCTCTCTCTCTCTCTCTCTCTCACACACACACACACGTGTATACACTGCCATCTCCACAAGACAAGAAGCAGTTTAAAAAAGAGCTTCTGACGGATAAGCAGTTTCCCCTATAAGATACCTATTAATACATGTACATGGAGGGTTTACTCCAGGTCCAGGTTACTTAGAGTTCATAAGAAAAACATCAAAATGCTTTATCTAATTAGTCCAAATGGTTCTAAATAGGACAACATGGCATGTCGAATGTAAGTCCTAAATGTGGATGACTAAGGCAAGCAGTGACTGATGCTGAATGGGGGACTAGGAGGTCACATGTTTCCACAGGCTATTATCTGCCTTCAATTTACTAACTGAACCTAGCTCAGATGACAGCACAAAGGCTATAGCCTGAGCTGTTCATTTTCCTCCATGTTCATTAATTCAACAAACATCCAAAGGTGACTCAAAGGAGAAGTTGCTTTTAACTTGAACAAAGAACAAAGACAGTGATTATGTATGGCTACAATACTGTCAGATCATGAAGAGGCTTCATATGGCATGTTACATAATAATCAGTTCACTGTCACCTGATGAAAATGACTATACAAATGAAATGAGTGCAAGGATCAAAGTGAAGTAATGATACAATACAAGCTTGTTACAAATACACAATTGCGATATGATATCTTTATGGCACCAATATTTTGGACTGATTGCAGCTTATCTTCATGTAAAGAGATGCATACTTGATGGTGCAGCCTACACTTCCACATATGACGACAGCAGAATGTCCTTGAGCTGCTATGGATAAGGTTCGGTTTCTACTCGTATACCTGTCTAGAGAGATGCACTCTGGGAAACAAAATGCTCCGTCAGAGACAGCAGTCAAGAACGTGATCTTGTAGGGTCCTCCAGGCTTCTCACAGAAGGGAACATGAGATAATGGGTGGGTTTCTCATACCTCCCGAGCCAGAGTTACTCACTATTACTCATTCTGACATGTCAATCGGCATCTGTTAGTGCTGTTCTTGGAAAACACCAGGCTTTTTGGCAAAAGGGGGCCTGTTTTCCCATTGTCTAGGGCCTGACCTTCTCCTCAAGGCTTAAGTGTGAGGCAAATGATATTGTCTCGGAGGTGCGCACACACACACACACACACACACACACACACACACACACACACACACACACACACACACACACACACACACACACACACACACACACACACACACACACACACACACACACACACACACTCCTCTTTGCCGTATCTGTGATTTGGTCATGTCATCCTCGTTGGCACTGTGGATGAGGGGGATGATCAGTGAGCGTGTAGGATGAAAGGAGGGGCCGTTGCCTTAGCAGGGGTTAGCGTGACATGTCCAGCCTCATTCCCACAGAGGACCAGACACAGAGCAGGGCGGGAGGTAACCAGAGTGCTGTTCCCACACAACATACAACTTAACACAAACACACGCACCGTCAGTCAGCCAGTCTGTCTCTCTCTCTCTCGCACAAACACACACACACACACAGTCACTTACTCACTCTCTCTCTCTTTCTCTCTCTCACACACACACACACACACACACACACGCGCGCGCGCGCGCAAAGAGCAGAGAGACATTCCTCTTAACACTCCTTTTCCCCACACGAGCACACACTCGTATAAACTCACAGCTCGTACTACCACTGGTGCATCAACACTGGCTGGGCTGACCGCGCTATTGCACCGCAATACATCACCATTCCTCTATATTAAAGGCAATTAAAGCAATTCACTTAGGTTGAGTCAGGCCAAAGAAGAGGACAGAGACAAGACTAGAGACAGATGTATTTCCCTGCTCCATGGCCTAAGAGGGATCCATGAGATTAGACCTTGCTTCAGTTGGATTAAATGTGCTTAGATGTTCTCTTTACCAGATACAGTGACGTGATGCATACCAGGGAGCGCTTTTAAAAAGAAAACTAAACGACATGCTTTTAACAAATGACGGTGCAGCCCTGTGCCTATTTACTTGAGGGGCTTACTGGAGAAATACACCACAATTCTCCCACTGTAAGTCTCCCTGCACCTCCCCTTAACCACAGGGACAGGGTGAACAGGAGGAGCAACCACAAGGAATTACAAGCATTAGCTATTTAATGCTTTCATTATGACTGCATTGATGTTAGCAGCTATTCAGCAGGTATGGTCGGCCAGCAGTGGATTCATGAAGTTTGGAAACTGCAAAGTGACTTTTTTTTTGTTATGAAGAGGTAGTGTTAGACAGCGTATCATGATGACGGTCTTTATTTATTTTGGAAAAGGGTTTAATTGTTTAATTTGACCTAAGGGTTTTGACGCCCTCTTCTTAGCACGTGAGTTCCACATCAGGTTGTTCAAAAGGAGTGTCCTAAACTGCTGGCTCCAAACATCTCTCCCTAATGCTCTGTCATCTGGACCTCCACATGGGACAGTTAGTGGATGCTGAGAACCCCCACAGTACTCGCATTATGGGGGTTAGCCGCTGACAACTTGAGTTCTGAGGGAGATGCTGAGGCTCCCTCCAGTGAACTGCCTTTTTAGAGGATAACCAATCAGTCCCCCCCCCCCCCAAAAAAAGAGATCTGGTAGGTCTGAAGCCCCTTGATGGATATTTCTCCTTGATCACTTTTCCTCTCAGTCTGGGTACCCTCATCAGTTCCTTAGCACGCTCTCTGATGCCTGCTCTTTCATCATCGCTGCCTCCTCTCAATTGCCCTGGCAAGGTTTTGATTTGGGTCTTAAGATGATGGAGCCTGCTTTCTTTCTTTCTTTCTTTTCTCTCTTCTTCATTTGCTTTTATGTGATTCATAACAATGTGATTCAACACATAGATGACACTGATTGCAAAAAGTCCATGGTCTCATTTTGTGCATGTTGCTTGTGAATTGCACTTAATAACTGAGTGGGGATTACTGCAAAAACGATATATCATTGAGTTTCCTGTTTAAAGATCCTGTAAATGTCAAAGTCTTGCCCAGTTTTCTCCTGCTCAGGCCCCCACGGCTGTAGAGAAGCCTTACCTCCTGCCCGGCGTTAGTCATTACCCAGCTCATCTATTTTGGGCTTGCAAACTGTGGAGCTCATTTTGTTTGTCAACATCGTGATCTTTTTCCAATATCAAAGGAACAATCCAAGCTTGACCGGCCTGGGCGATAAAGCAAGTTCAGACTCAGAGCCTTGTTTGGTGTCTGTTTTGTTTTTTTGTTTTATTGACCATGTTCAGCAATTTATTTTTGGTTTCTGCTGGTAATTGGAACCCAAGGGACGTTTGTGGAACAGCAATGTTGAACCAACATATTTGGATACCTGACCTATTATTCATGTATTCATTAAATTAGGTATCACATTAAAAAAAACACAATTTGCACTATTTGAAACTTACTGTGCAGACATTCTAATGATATACATTACAAATTGAAAAAGCATGAGAAACATTTGCTGATTTCTCAACATAAAAAGACCTACAAACCTTGCTGTACACTTGCTGCAAGTTCCACTGAATCTAGAAATAGCTAAAATGATTTGATTATAGGGCTGAAAGAGAGAAGCGATAAGGAAAACACAATGAGGCTGTTTTGAGCGAAGACAACGATTCTGATATCCTTATTTGGCCGATGAGATGCCTAACCGAGGATATGTAAAGCTGTCCCGCTCAGCAGCAACTCTATGTTGATTCCAGATGAACAGGCCTGAACCCTTTATATATGAATGCATCCTGTGCATACACATGGAAAATGACATCAATTAGACTGTAAGAAACTGAACCGCAACTCAGGAACATCAAAGGCCTCTTAAATCTGGCACCTCTAAATGTGAGCCTTTTGAAAATGTGCTTCATCGAAGTCTGGTCTTTTTAATAGAGTAGAACGGCGTGTCTGCGCATTTTTACAGCCCCCAATGTTTGCCTCATAACCTGGTTACAGTATGTTCACATCCCCAATGTAGAAAAAGCCTGGGTGGATTATGAATGGGGCTCAGTGGCCAAAGAGCGGTTACGCATGTAATCTATAACGGCTTCACTAGTCTCACATCGACGAAGCCATCCAACACATGGTGCATGAAAAAGAGATGATGGTCCAAATGCCAGCGAGGGTCCAGTGCGGGTCATCTGAATTTATGCACTTTTATCCAGTTTTTTTAATATCCCCTGCTTATGAGACTGTATATAGAAAATAACTCTAAGGCCAAGTACATCCATCTGGGCAGGTCAGCGCAGGACAGGGCTGCAGCGACAAACATCAACAGAGCACTGCGAGTGCCTCTGGGAAGATGCTGAGGAAAGACCACTGACCTCCAGTACAAAGTAGGGACGGCCATAATGGATGAGAAAACACTGTCAAAACATGTTTGTGCCAGGCCTGTTAACCAGTGAATAAGTCATGGCGCGCATGAATAATGCAAGGACATGAATCTAAGGTCTTAAACTTCACGGAGGATCCGGATGGAAGTCATGGGTACACATTATGGTATGTGCCACATGAAGGAGACCTTGGAAGTGCACGGAGAAACCAGTTCAATCAAAAGCAGTTGAGACTTACTAATTCTTCAATCAGTTAGACAAATGTTTCTTAGACAATCACCGATATCATTGACGTAGATTAACAGAAAACAAGATTCCTTTTGCGTAATTCTATTGTTCCCAACAGCTCTGAATGGATGATTCGATTCTAAAAAATCCAAGTCTTCCCACATGTATTTTCACTACGAAACACTTTCTTAGACCTAATGATTAAGGGATGAATGTTCTGGAAAAAAGACATGCTTACATATGCTTACATATACTTACGTATACCTTTTCAATTAATGCATGACCTCTACTCTACCAAGAACTAAGTTCAGAATCTGGTTTACTTTCAGAAAAAGTGTCTGTGTCCCAATTTCATTGTCCCTGCCCGCAGGCAATATTTAGAAACTAATACAATTGAAGTATTCATTTGAAGAAGCAGGACAAATTGACACCAAAAATATAACTGGAAATATGTTATTTTCTGTTTCACACAAATGTACCTTTGGATGCAGGCAACCGTTTTGCAGATCTGCTGATGGCAATTCGAAAATTGAAGGCCACAGAGTTTACTCTTAATACACTGGTTTATGATTATACACTGATGTGAAGTAGAGATGGTTTGATATTGTGGTGTCATGTGTGATGTGAACGGCACTTGCAATGTTAATGTCACAGTTCTAGGTGATCATAAACTCACAACGTATCTTCTTGGGTGAAACCGGACACATGGTATTTAGTTTAATACAAACAGCATTCGAAACGGCAGCAGATGCTGCTAATCGTGTCTGCTACTCTCATCTCTGTGGTCGAGCTGGATGCCTGTGCGTGCCCTTCCTGCGACTGGGAACCAAACATCCACAGCAAGTGCGCACACACACTCCCAGAGAGTGTGAGAGTGGCTCTGTCTGTTCCTCGCAGCAACGACTAAGACTTGGGCCTTGACCCGACTTTGCTTTGGAAAGTTCCAGCTGTGTGCCCTAAACAAAGCATCCAGTGCCGTGACACTCCACATTTTCCACAAACTAGGCTCGCGCTTGGCTTGAAATACACTGCTGCTTTTCCTCCTTTGAGGATGATAACAATCTGAGGTTTGAAAGTAGGTGGTTTCATACTGTTCCTTGGATAACCGAGGGCTGCCATTAACCCCGCTTTGAATAATTGCATCAGAGGTGGGTTAATGGTGCCATTAAATTATTCCTTTTTTCAAACGGCAGGCTTTTTTTTGGGGTGTCTTAACAGTATTTTCTTTGTTCAAGCTATAACACACTGTGTAATTAACAGGCAGCAGTAGTTACGTTTAGGGATAAGTCTAACTGCTTCTTGCATGAGGTGATCACGCATACTTGTATTCACACGCACACACATTGGTTTCTACACCATTGCAATTTCCAAGAAGTACACTGAATATACTTAAAGACTTATATACAGTATATACTTAAAGTATACACAGGTAGCTCATGAGGCCATTATGAGAACCTGTTATTTAAAGCATCTTCACATGCAAACCTGTACTGCTCATAGTCATACCTGATCTGACTCAAATATTTCCAATGTTCGAGGCTAAGGTGTGATAAACAGGTAACAGGGTTTACACGCCTCAGTGATGGACTCATCCCTGGAAACCAAAACAAAACCACATAGCTAATACAGAAGTAAATGTAAAGCTAGCCAACAGTGTCACTGACATCATTAAACAAATTCCATGACTTGATTATCGATCAACTAAGGTATGAAAAAGCACAGTCAACTCAGTCAATTTCTGTAGAACGCCTGGAACCCCTTAATGCATTTTAAAAACAACTTTTCTTTCCCATCCACATTTTGGAAGGGCAAAGTAGTTGGCAGCTTGTTTTCTAGGCAGAGTGTTTCTAGAGGATTAGCGCGTAACAGCTGAAAGTGAAGGCCTCCGCTGCTGGCAGGCCTTCACTGTCTCCTTCATGGGATGATTAGGGATCTGTCTGCCTCACTGCTGCCAGATGCCCACTGCCACTGCTGGACACTACAACCCTAGCTCTGGTGGAGGAAGGGCGGCTTTCAAACACCCGCCGTCAGCCTTCATGGAGGACGGGCCACTTAGCATTGTGTGGTGTACTGCAGAGTCACCTCTCTCGCTTGATCTCCTGTAGTGCTTTGTGTATAATGTGCTGTTTGACTGATTCACAGACTTGGTGATGGAAGACACTGCGACGGAAATTACTTTCTATTGAAAACTTTTGCCCATGCATGGTCCTGCACACACACAAAATCCCCAGACACACAAAGCTTGTACAACTTGTCAATTTGTATTCCATCTCACTGTAACTACAGTGGGTACTAATCTTAATATGGATAAATAAACATGGTTCCCTTTGGTGCATTTAATGCACAGTGAAGCCATTTGCCTTTTAACTGAAAGGAGGAACAAACTGCAAATTGTTCCCCTGTCAGTCTCTTGGCAAAGAGTTTCTTAAAAGGTCACAGATATTCTGCTGGCTTTGGAAAACCAACATATCGTTGCTGTTAGTGCAAAACCTCTCATCTCATATTTTAAGATTTCTTCCCATAAGTCAGTAGTATGACATACCATCCCTGTTTATAAGAATGTTCATGCTGTCATGACAACTGGAAACTGAAAGTGGGTGCTTCTGTTTGACCAAAACTCATTCAAAATGGGGTTTTGCATCCCTTCCAGTTAAGTTGTTTCTGGTACAGTTTAGTAGTAGTAGTAGTAGTATAATGTATTAAGAGAGCAATTATAAGAGCAAAGCATTGTCTTGGTCATCATTTATGTAGCAGTGCTATTTTTATTACAATATTGTACATAATATGAATAGAAGTTAATTGTTTCTAAACGTAAGCTCATCTACATTGTTTTTCTCCTTTTACTGACAACTTCAGTGTACTGAGATGTGAGGTTTTACGCCAACTGCTACGGTATAAGGCAGCTTTGCTGTGGTTTAACTGTAGGACATCAACATTTACATGGATAAACACATTCTATCTTTCTTTAGTACAAAGTATATCACATATTTGAACTTGCATTGAAAGCCAACCGCCATACTTTCTCGTACAGCTACATGATGACACTGGCCTTCCTCAGATCTTTTCAAACTCCCTGGAGGCCATTCAGAGCCTTCTGCACAACATCAAACCAGACACTGTTTCAAGGCAGATGCTTTTAGCCTGGTTTCAACACAGATCAATTTCCTCAAGGATACGATGATACCAGTGACCATTTAGACCACCAACACTGTGACTGTAAGTATCCCTTCTGAATCTTCTTTGTCATTGTGACGGGGCACCTGTGTGACCCGCCACTGCAGCCTGTAGGCTGCTGCCTTCAGTGGACAGGGTGCAGGTGTCTTGGGTGTGTTGCATGTTTTATGTATGTGAGTTTGTCTGTTTAGTGAACATGGCGCGATTAAGCGCAAGAGTTGTAAAATGCTTTATAACTTCCGGGTAAGCCGAGGTATTTATAAGTATATTTAGGCTGATGTGTTATGTGTCTGTTATGCCGGCACCAAACCACTGTTCTACTACTGTGAAGTAGTTTGTTTTCCCAGCTATTTGGGTACCTTGTGTTTAAGTATGGCTGCTGATAGCCACAGGTGTTGGTGCCTGACTATGACACACCTGCAAGCAATAATTGGCATGAGCCAAGTGCAGGCTAGTGTCAAGGGTACTTAAACCTGCCTTTTTCTTTGTTTCGGGAGAGCTGCCGTTTCAGAAAGACACGAGTCTTTGGAGCTCTCACCATGGACTAGTTAATGTGGTCCTTTTAATTGACTAGTCGGCTGCTTATAGTGTTTATTTGTATTGAGGCTAGGATGCCTGATTGTTTGTCCATGTTGCAACATTATTTTTGTATTTAGTGATGTCCTTGTTTTACTGCCTTATGGGCCTCATTTGAGGGAATAAAAAGCTCATCCTTCTAACATCTTCTACCTCCTGAGTCCTCCATGAGTTTCCATCTAGCTCTAACCGCGACAGCTATCTCGACCTTTCACAGTCATCATCATCATCATCATCGTTGTCATCATCATCACAATCACTACTTTCATACAGAGGAGCATCATCAAGGGCCCTCGTAGAGCCCCAGAGAGTTGTGGTTTGGCTTCTCTCAAGCCCGTGGGAACTTATTTGAGCAGCTCTCTTATCAAGAAGAAAGCTAAACATTATTTTAGAATCATTAAAATCCCAAGTTAGAAAAATAACTTAAACAATACAATTTTGTACATGTTCATGATGAAACGCATTCATAAATGCTTTCATAAAACAAAACCACCAGATCACACACATATTGAAGTTTAAGTACTGAAGTACCAAAGAACAAAACAAAAAGCAACAGTAAAAATAATAATTATTATTATAAAAACTCAAGACTTTTCATAATCTGGACATCTTGGACAATGTCTTCAACAAAAAAAATGTAGGTTTTAGAAGGCAGAAGAGGCAGACAAAGCTCTTCCCACGTCCGGTCTACTGGAGGGCTGCAGTGCGCTGATGCAGTGGCCTCCTCAGGCTAGAGAAGCATCCTGGAAACAGAGGAGTCGTTCAGCCTGAGTCCCACCCCATACTGTACTTCAGTATAGGCATTGCATGCACAAACACATGCACAAACACAAACACAAACACAAACACAAACACAAACACAAACAACAAGGAAAGGCTGCTGCTGCTGCTGGACCTTGCTGATGTCTCTTTCATCAATATGTTTGTCCAGATTTCCATAGCTGAATATGGTTAGATTTGGATGAACTACACTCTCCCTTATAAGTGTTGATACAAGTGAAACGGCTTTCTAAATATTGCTATATAAAGCTATTGTAATTATATTGTTTGATATGCTATCAGAAAATATCCCTTAAGTAAAGTTAAATTCCCTTCTTTATTCGTCCTTTTCTGATCTTTTGACTTTCTATTTGGAGGACTGAAGGAACGAGTCCTCTGCGACACTGGTGCACCAGAAAAGCTGATGTCAACACAGTTCTGCGCACTTAACAGACAAATGTGTATATCTTACAACATAGCATTTACACCACAACATACAATTTGGACTTAATATAAAAAGTTTAAAATCACACCTTTATCCATTTGTTCTTGCGCAAATATAATTGCCACAGTCCATGGACTGCGCCGCGAGCGTACACCGAGTGAGTTTACGCATGAGGCATTGTGGGACCGGTTTACGAAAGACATGGTGCAATGGCAACCAGAGTCAGGAGTAGACGAGAAAAAAACAAAACAAAAACTGGAGGATGACACTCTTACATCTCGTTTAACTAGCTAATGTTGGAAAGCTAAAGATATTATAATGCTATATTTAATGATAATACAAGCCTAGTCTATGGGGCAAAAAGCTAGCCAGCTTTATTTTAAGCAAAACTAGCCGGCATTTACATTTGTGTGATTTATTCTAAGACTGAATGTTGAAAGGCTAACCTACACATCAGTCAGTAACCTACACATATCTACCTTTTAACAAAAACATTTTTTTTTTTTACATGCAGGTGACCTAGCAGTCACCTTCACATTCGTTTTTGTTGAGCAGCTCTTGTTGTCAGGACAAGACATGATGAAACATGAGACATCAGTCTTTCCCTTCCCATGTTTCTTAGACAAGCAAGGGAAAGTGCTCAGCACACCATCCTCCCAAAGATGCAAAGATTCATGCATACATGAATCATGCATATCATTTTTTAAATGCAAAAATACTGAACACTTCTCTATTTTGATACAAATGACATAACCATTTTTATAAGGCCCACCAAATACAAACTACAAAATACTATTTTGCATTTGAAATACATATTTTAAAGGTATCAGAATTAGAGCCGATCACTGGATATCACTGCTGCATGTCTCAGAATAACAGAAGAGGAGTACAGCTTGTCTTAAGAGTACAGCAAGTCTACATGTCATGAACATAGTCATCCTGATAAAGCAGCTTGGAACTGAACTGAACTGAACTGAACTGAACTGATACAGAGGGAAACAAAAGAAAGAGAGCGAGAGAGAGAGACAGCACAGAAGTAAGAAAAGTGACAAGTTGGAAAGGCCTGGATGTGCAGCTGTGGGCTGCGGCTTAACTCACCTCTGCTTCAATCGCTTCTGGGGGAGTGTTCTGAGGAGACACAATAGAAAAGTGGCCATGAAGTGTGTCCCTGTGCGTGTGTGTGTGTGTGTGTGTGTGTGTGTGTGCGCACTCACAAGTAAGTGAATGAGTGTGTGTGTGTGTAACCTGAAAAAAACCTCAAAGGACGACAAAATTGACAATCTGAGCATTCGCTTCACCAAGAAAGCCTCAGCCAGGTCTTGCTCCTTGTCTAGAGCAGCAGTATCTTTGGGGGCTTGTGACTCAGAGACACATGTGCTCCTGCATGGGGCTGGGAGTCCTTCCAACAACCCCCCCCCCCCCCCCCCCCCCCCACCCCGACTTCACCAAAAGGCTTTTGTGTAATGATCCATGAGGCCAGGGGCTGCACTGTAGTCTTGCCAAAACGCATCTCTCTCTGGGGCATCATCATCAT
Organism: Clupea harengus; assembly: GCF_900700415.2. Taxonomy (NCBI): domain Eukaryota; kingdom Metazoa; phylum Chordata; class Actinopteri; order Clupeiformes; family Clupeidae; genus Clupea; species Clupea harengus. The sequence goes on from NC_045154.1 coordinate 28,453,167, forward strand.
CTGTCAAACTTCCTCCCTCTGTCTCTCTCTACAGCCCCCCCTCCCCCTCCCCCTCCCCCTCCCTATCCCTCCATTGCGCTCAGCCTCCCTCATGCCTCTTGTCCTCAAAAGGAAGTGAGTGGCGTAAATGGGTACTCTCGAATGACCCCCCCCCCACCCCCCGAACACACACACTCTCATCCCTCCAGCCTCCTTTCCCAAATTTCCAGTCCTCTTCCCCCGTGCCTCCCGACCTCTGTGCTCCCCTCCATGCAGTGTGAAGCCCCAGCACAATGGGCTTATGACAAAAGCCAAGGTATTCGCATTCATTTTCTCATTTCCTGGATAAGGAAGTCTTTGACATTTATTAGCTGGATGTTGAAATGCTTGTATTCCAGGCCGATGGGCTTTCTCACCGCGCTGGAGCACAAATGGCTTGAAGCAGCCGCACTCCTCAGAGTCCGCCTGTCTCTCCTGGACTTTGGCAGGGACGGTCATAGCTTGGGCGTGCGTTTAAAGAAAAGGCCATTCCTTTCCATCGGTCTGAATTCAAAACATTTCGAATTTTACTGTAAATGTAAAGAATTCATCATAAAGATTTCTGACCCCGATCAATGAAATTCTGATTGGCCAGTTCTGGGGGTACTAAAACACGGGCTATAACTTTTGGACTCCCGCGGTTGTGAGTCTATGACGTTGCGTCTGCAACATGGCTTTGCGCCATCCTCCGTACAGCTTCATACTCAACCGGAAGCGCTTCAGAGGTGGAGTGTTTGGTCTGCCCAATTTTATTGACTTTCTGAATTGGTAAATATTCTTTGATCGTTGTGCTTCTACCAAGTAGGCTACGTGGTCAAATGGTTTCTTTGTTTGTTTTAATTGTGTTCATTGTTATATTTTTGTGCTGTAGCCTACAGACAAATTGAATACGGTAAAGTCCGGTGATAAACGACAGATTAAAGATTTGTGGCTCTAATTTCGTCGATCTATTCTCATAATTATTTTGTTCGTATATTTCAGAGACAGCGCCTATTAGCAGGAGAACAAATTTCTTCTCCTACTCAAAAATCATAGGGGGGCTTCTATCATGGATGTTGCATCAAAAACAGACTAGGTGCGTATTTTTAGCGAAGCAGAGTGGAGAGTCGCTTCTGAAAGGTGCTGCGGTGCATATGATGGAATCACAGGTATTGTCTAGAGCGGCCGTGATCAGCTCTGATGGCCGCACGCACTGTAGCCGGAACAACACAGAACCACACAACGGTGGAATCTGGGGGTAATTCTAACTAAATTCTAAAATAAATTAGAAATGACTGCTGTTACAGTCTAATGACATCTTCCCGCTGTGAGTTTGCATTTGAATTTCACCAATGGTGTTCAAGTGTGTGAATATCTTGAATCATGGAGATTCATCTCTGACCAATGCATTCAAATTAACATTAACATGCTTAAAATGCTCTTCATAACTTCCGGACTTTGGACTGAGGAGTCACACATGGACATATGGAATGACCGTGTGTGTGACTTGTTTAGGTGCATCAATTGCCTGCTGATTGGTTTAATTACTGGGTTGCAGCAGCTGCTGGTCAGTTCACTGTTTTAATTCCAAGACATGAGGGTGGGGTTGAAATATGCCTATTTTGTTTATAAGATGGAGTATATTGAGGTTCCTGGATGATTCGGTCCATGTGAGAGCAATCACACAATGTTTTTGTTAAGCAGTTCATGGTTAAGATGCCCCATAATCAAACACTAACAATAATATTTAAAAAAAATATATATTTTGATGAGCCTTGTAAAATTTGTCTAAGGTGTCTGTAGGGTAATTAATCCCCTTCACATTTCACACAGGTTTCTCCTACAGGTGTTCGCATGTCAGACACAGCTGCTTTTCCAAGACATGAATCTCCATGGGGCCCTCTCAAGTTCTCATTTGCCAAAACCAACTTACTGGCAGATGAGTGGAAGACACACTAATACTGCCCAAGCCTTTCCAAAACAGTGTGTGTGTGTGTGTGTGTGTGTGTTTGTGATCGCTGGTTGGCCTGTGGGTGGTCCAATCACTCACCGGTAAATGTTGGGGTCCAGCAGCACCGCTGTGTCCCGGGGCAGCTGGGATAAGTGCACTGCTTTGGTGTTCATCTGCCCTCTCTCCGTCTCATTCACCCACACATCTGGCAGGCTAAACACAAACAGCACACACAACACGTTGCATCAATGCAGGGGCTTGCGATGATCTGCAGTTTGATACAGCACACACAACACGTTGCATCAATGCAGGGGCTCGCCATGATCTGCAGTTTGATACAGCACACACACACACACACACACAACTCGCTGCATCAATGCAGGGGCTCACGATGATCTGCAGTTTGATTTGCAGTTAGTTTGATTAGTGTGCCGTCACAGCATGCCAGGAGCCCCAGAGCTGATAACTGTCAGCAGGAATAGAGGCCGCAGCAATGGCACAAGCTCATGTCATATCTCTCCGTGTGTATGTGTGCATTGTGAACTGCTACCGGAGCTGAGAGTCGACAGGAATGGGGGCTCCGAGAGCAAGACTTTCAGCAAGGTTAACGTGTGGCCACACCTCCAGAGATGCAACGGAGCCTCCACTGCACTGAGGTGTGAGAGTGTGTGTGTGAGTGTGTGTGTGAGTGTGTGTGTGAGTGTGTGTGAGTGTGTGTGTGAGTGTGTGTGAGTGTGTGTGAGTGAGTGTGAGTGAGTGTGTGTGCACACATGTGTCTGTATGACAGACTGAGTGAAAGAACAAAGGGTGTTTTTAGAGAGGAAAACAGAGGTAGAGAAAACATGGGCGAACAAATAAAAGCCTTTACAGAGAGGAGGAGAGAGAGAGAGCGAGAGAGAGAGAGAGAGAGAGAGAGAGAGAAAGAGAGAGCGTGAGAGAGAGAGAGAGAGAGAGAGAGAGAGAGCGTGAGCAACACAGGGAGGAAGAGTGTGAGAGAAAGAGGGAGGTAGAGTGAGGGTAAAGGATGGACAAAGAGCCTCATTGAAAGCCCCATGCTGCCAGCACATATGTTAACACCTTCCCTGAGCATTTGGGTGCATTGCCACAAGGGGCACTTCCCTTGTCCACAGCAGACCAGAGGCCCAGACAGGGCGAGAGAGAGGAGAGGGGGGGGGGGGGGGGGGGGGGGGGGGGGGGGGGCAGAGAGAGTCGAACCGAGCCCTGGCCAGAAGCCTCTCCGCTGTACAAGCTGAAAATGTGTCTAGCGGTACGTGCCGAGCGTACCACGTCAGGACAGTGGGATTTTGTGAATCATCAGACGAGTAACTGACACATTGCACACACACTGACACACTGGAACACTGTTTTTATCCTTTCCATATGTGCTGTTACTCAATACTAAGGAGATGGTCTTTTTTTTTTTTTTTTTTACAAAATTTGAGAAGAAAATGCAACAATATTCCCGTTAGAATGCTGGCAGAAGGGTTGCATAGGAAAGCCAGATAGACGTAGAGAGACAGAGAGGGGCGGGGGGGGGGGGGGTAGAGGGGTACGTCAAAAACAGACTAAACAAACAGCGCCATGAACTGGGTGAGAGAAAGAGCGAGTGTTCCAATGTTCACACCTCGCCAATGAAGCTCTCCATCCCCAGAATCTCTCCTGCCTCCGACGCCACGACTTTATGCCCTTTCAATCGTGGAAAATAGGAGGGGAGACAGAGAGTGCCCAGAGTCTAGAAAAAAAACGACAGAAAAAAAAAATGGGGGAGAAAGAACAATGGAAACTACAGAGGTTTGTACCGCTAATCCTTTGCCCAGCATGCATTTACACTGCAGCAATAAAAAGATGACTGAAGGGGGGGGGGGGGGGGGGAGAAATAGAGAGACAGAAAGAGAGGGAAATACAGTGACAAAGTGAGAAAATGTGAAAATATAAGAGAGAAGAAGACAAAGAGAAGGAGAGCGAGAGACAGGGAGGGAGCGGGGAGAAGAGAGGGAGCCAGAGAGCGAGAGAGAGAGAGTGAAGAGGAGAGTAAGAGTGAGGGAGAAAGGAGTGCTGGCACAAGGACCTGCATGAGTCTGAGCCCCTTCCCTCCACCCGTCTCCCCCCTCGCTTTCCCCGTCACTGTGTGCGTCATTACTGGAGCCCCCCGAGAGACATCCCCCCCCCCCCCCCACACACACACACACACACACTCTCCGCCCCCCCTTCTCCTCATCCCTGGACCGCTCCCTCAGCAGGGCTGTGGGCAGGCAGCCAGTTCACGCCTTACAGCCTTTCAGCTGCGGCAGCCACAGCAGCCAGGTACGCAGTTCACTACAACACACACGCACACACACACACACACACACACAGAAAGGTACGCGGTTCACTACAACACGCACACACACACACACACAGAAAGGTACGCAGTTCACTACAACACGCACGCACACACACACACAGAAAGGTACGCAGTTCACTACAACACGCACGCACACACACACACAGAAAGGTACGCAGTTCACTACAACACGCACACACACACACACACAGAAAGAGGGGGGGGGGGGGGGGGGGGCACTGCAAGCATCCCCACCATGTGGAAGAGAGAAACCCCGAACAAAAGATTTTCTTCTTTGATCAAAAGGCTTGATTTGGAACAAAGATTTAACTATAAGGCTAATAAGTAAATGACTTGCATTTGCTTACAGTTACCCTGACTTATACGAGATGAAATCCAGCATGATAGAACTAATTACAGTATATGTTTGGTGTATGTGTTGTATGTTTTGGAATATGTAATAGAATATGTTTTGTCTAAATCTAACAATATTTGTACAGTACAAAAAATCGGACAAAATAATTTTGCGGCTGGACTAGTTCCTTTCAGGTAGTACTCATGCGCCTGCCTTCTTAAAGCAGCTCCATTGGGGTCTCTATAGGGTTTAGAACTGCAATTATGTGGATGCCAACACTTTGCCCTAAAAAAAGAACGATTTGATTCTCCAACGACTACATCTAACAGGGATACAATTCTTGATCACCAACGACCCACTGACATTCACACGCTCCGCTATTAAAATAGGAATTAGTCATTGTTCAAAATGCATCTGTAGCCGATAGCTGATATTAGTTCAATAATACATGCATTTCATAAAGACTGAGGGACTGATGTGTTGGTGTAGTCTTGTAGAGTTCATTAAACACAAACTATGTGTGCACATGTGTGAATTCTGTAGATAAATGAAAATGACAGCAACTGTGGCAGTGTGTGTTGAATTTACTGTGCTTCCATTACTGTAATGAATAGCATTGACAATTCAAAATTAATTTGGGCTGAAAACCATCTCCCTTTGCTCTCACCTTATTGAGATCTAGGAAGAACTCGATCATTTAGTTCCTCTGAAGAACGTCTGTTGTCTTGCCTTATTGAGATTTAGGAAGAACTCGATCATTTAGTTCCTCTGAAGAACGTCTGTTGTCTTGCCTTATTGAGATCTAGGAATAACTCGATCATTTAGTTCCTCTGAAGAACTCGATCATTTAGTTCCTCTGAAGAACGTCTGTTGTCTTGCCTTATTGAGATCTAGGAATAACTACATCATTTAGTTCCTCTGAAGAACTCGATCATTTAGTTCCTCTGAAGAACGTCTGTTGTCTTGCCTTATTGAGATCTAGGAATAACTACATCATTTAGTTCCTCTGAAGAACTCGATCATTTAGTTCCTCTGAAGAACGTCTGTTGTCTTGCCTTATTGAGATCTAGGAATAACTACATCATTTAGTTCCTCTGAAGAACTCGATCATTTAGTTCCTCTGAAGAACGTCTGTTGTCTTGCCTTATTGAGATCTAGGAAGAACTCGATCATTTAGTTCCTCTGAAGAACTCGATCATTTAGTTCCTCTGAAGAACGTCTGTTGTCTTGCCTTATTGAGATCTAGGAAGAACTCGATCATTTAGTTCCTCTGAAGAACTCGATCATTTAGTTCCTCTGAAGAACGTCTGTTGTCTTGCCTTATTGAGATCTAGGAATAACTACATCATTTAGTTCCTCTGAAGAACTCGATCATTTAGTTCCTCTGAAGAACGTCTGTTGTCTTGCCTTATTGAGATCTAGGAATAACTACATCATTTAGTTCCTCTGAAGAACTCGATCATTTAGTTCCTCTGAAGAACGTCTGTTGTCTTGCCTTATTGAGATCTAGGAATAACTACATCATTTAGTTCCTCTGAAGAACTCGATCATTTAGTTCCTCTGAAGAACGTCTGTTGTCTTGCCTTATTGAGATCTAGGAAGAACTCGATCATTTAGTTCCTCTGAAGAACTCGATCATTTAGTTCCTCTGAAGAACGTCTGTTGTCTTGCCTTATTGAGATCTAGGAAGAACTCGATCATTTAGTTCCTCTGAAGAACGTCTGTTGTCTTTGCCTTCTCTCCACAGCAAGAGATGGCAATCAAGACTCTTTGGTACCCTAGTGGTGGAACGACCTACCAACTGCTATTTAATCAAGTGACAGCCATGGTACATTAAAAGAGTATCATAAAGCCTTTAAAGACTCACCAATTTGGTACTCTAGCCCAACAATTTTTATATTATTATAGTTATTATCATTGTTCATATCATTTTAATATGAATTAAATCAGTGCACAGGCAATATACTGATACAATTGTGTTGAACAAACTATAGTAGAACACACACACACTGCTATTAATTGATGAATGCTTTGTAACTTCGATAGCAAGTTGTTTACTTTGTGGGCAATTGCCTTGCTAATGTGGTAAGGAAGCTAATAATGCTAGCAATCTCAACATGCCTAGGGTTGAGTCAGTGTTAATATAGCCAAATCTAATCACTCAAATGGACAAGTTTTCTCTAATCAGCACTTCTGAATATCACAGCTTGAGACACGATGATGGTCATTTCTCAGTCTTGTTTTATTAAGCAACAAGCTTGCATTTGCCAGGTAGCTCCACACGCTGAAAAGGCAGCTGGTACTTCCTGCTATGAGCTTTGGTTTGGTTTGTGGCGAATAGAATGCAGTTCCTTAGCCTATCGATAGGACATATAACATAAAGTCATCCCACTTAGCCACCCCCACTGGTGACTGACTGGTCAGCCCCTGAGAATAGCCCAGACTATAATCACAGCAAAAACTGAGTTGGGAGTAAAAGGCAGATGGAGCCAGGCAAGCCAAAAAAAATCTCAGGAATCTTAAAAGCTTGCTTTATGGGCAACGAATCACATTCACCTCTGATTTTGAGATTCCTTCTGATTTTATTGGTCATATGGTCTTAAAATGGCATGTCACACAGGATGCTGAGTTCAGCAATATCACACCCTCTAAGGATTGTGTTCATCAGTTTCTAAGAACTCCCACTTGCAGGACTTTCCCAACATTTCTGATGTTTTGGTCACTTATAGACTGACACACACACACACACACACACACACACACACACACACACACACACACACACACACACACACACACATACACACACATACACACATACACACACACACACACAGAGTGTGTGAATGCTGCTCAACCAAAACAAATCAGTCTGTGTGTTTTTCCATAGAAAGCGCGCACATTTCAGCAGGCATATAATTAACACTTTGAGACCCTCTTGATCCATCTGATGAAATCACATGTAGATTATGTTCTAAATCGAAACCACTGTTCGGAATGCACAATGGTGGAGATCTGGCAAGGCCCCTTCTACCATCTCTACTGTGTAAAGATAACAGCAGACAGTTTACTGGTGTTGGCCGACAAACACTTGGACTGGCTCCCTTTTCTATTTCAGAGTATTACCGGAGATACAGAATGTCTAGTAACCATGTATTAGTTTCTGGGTTCTTGCTGTGTGTTCTTGCTGTGTGTGAAAGAGAGTGAGGGTCGAAATACTATTCAAAACACTACCTTCAATTTGTGGCGTTTTACACTAAAATTGAGAAATACATTTTTAATGTGTAACTGACAACATTACATTTATTTTGGAATTCAGTCAAAGCCCACTCTGCTCTCGTTAAAACAAAGAGGCCTTCTTTGGACAGCCCGGTCATAGTTACTGTGTTCAATAAACTACAGAATGAAATATGTCTCTCTAGTTGCTGTCCCCTCCCATTCAAGACAGACTCAATCCATACCAAATGCAGCTTATTCAATGCTGCAATTAAAAACAAAATGCTAAATTGTAACAAAGGTTTGCAAAAGTTACAGTCTTTTTATAATCAATAATTATCTTGCCAAAACAGATCGAGAAATGCCTACCCCTATATTGATACGACATCACTGATCGGGAAGTCTCGATGGCCATGAAACTTGTGTAACTTACACAGCTACGGGATCAAGCCCTGCTGACCTGTCTCAGTTAGGAGTTTCAATGGCTCATTTTTTTTCTCTGGTTAATGTATTCAGCTCCTCTGCGATGATAACAACCAGGTATGTGTCTCATTCCTATATATATATGAAACTCTGTTATCTGCAATTCATGGTTAAGGGTTCGGTTTGGTTAAGGTGATGTTTAGTGAACAATTAAAAACACTGAACTTGAATTTAAACAAACCATCTGTAGTCTCTGTGGGCAGACTATCCAAATAAAGTGTTGCCCATGATTGTTTCTGAAAATATAAAAGTGTTATTGCCCAATCAGTATCTGTTGATTCTGAAGTACCTCTTTATTTAATTAATCTAACTATTTAGAGAGCATTAGCATTAGCATTAGCAAAGGTGCTAAGCCAGGTAAAAATCACAATCTACATCTGAAGAGAACCGTGGGAAATTCAGGGTTAATATGGGTGGGAACAATCCACATTTTTTGCGGGTTTGAAACCTTCCAAACCCATCCAAACCAATGTGGGCTCACATTAAAATTCACGCCGTTTCAGTCTGGGTGTGTTTCACACAGGAAGCCGGACTTGTTTGTGTTGGCATTCGCAACAATTCAACACCAAAATTGGCTATACTATCGTCATGAAGACACACTACACTGCTTAGCTCTTCCACTGAATGTGTAACATGGGAGTGAGTCTGGAGGCTGGGGGGCAACAGCATGTGAGGGGAAAGAGTGAGGATCTAATGGATTGCCCCTGTGGGTCCCTGCTGTACCTAGCCATATACAGTATGTTAATTAAAACACTAGTCTAACACCTTTGATAATGCTCTCTAAATAGTTCCCAATCCACGTAGCAGCTAATGGTGATTAAATGGCAACTCGCAAACGGATCTGGGTCAGCTCCACTGAAAATTCTCTCAACTAAATGTGACGGCATAGGGTCACACGTTCCTAACCACTCTGTAATTATTCGGGGAAATTAACAAAGTGTTGTTTCGAAGTAAGAGAGTCTATGAGATTAAATAAACAGTTCCAGACACACAGTAAATATACCCTGCTCTTTCACATTCATTTCAGAGATGACGCTGCCAGAGAGGGAAGACGAGACCACTGACATCGAAGGGAAAGGAGATACAGAAAGAGTGTGTGTTAGGGAAGCAGGATGTGTCACACTCCTCACACACACACACACACACACACACACACACACACACACACACACACACACACACACACACACACACACACACACACACACACACACACACACACACACACACACACACACACACACACACACACACACACACCTCATCTGTTTGGCATGTGTCATAATAAACAGACTGTGGGCTCTGGTTAGTCTCTAAATGCTGATCACATTTATTAAGCTTGTAGACCAATAGACCAGGCTGGACTGAGAGCGGCAGATAGGAGAACCCCACTTGACTGGAGCGTAGAACAGCAGGTTGTGGTGAGTAACATCCAAACCAGCAAGTTCTCACTGAACCAGACATCCAGTTCCTTGATGGGCAGCCAAGAAAAGACAGCTCATCTGGATTCAGTAGTGTCTACACCACACATGCACACACACACACAGACTCTTATCATCACCAAAGTTTTCCACTTTTCTTCTTCAGTCTTACTTACAAAGAACATTGTGGTACGCAAGTAAGCAACTAAGTAGCTCCACCGATTGTCTTCTGCTCCCGCTCAGTCAGCCCCACATTAAGCTGGAAAAGCATGAGGTACAAAAAGCTGATTGAGATAACACTAGAGTACACAAAACTGGTTCATTTCTGACCTCATGACAACACTCTAGTTAATAGGTACCACGGCTCACATTTCTAAATCCCTGGTAGTAACCATTCTTCAGATATTGGTTGCCTGAAATGAATTAAACTAGCCCAAATAAAACAAGATTTTTTTTTTTTTATGTAGAAAGGCATATCTCTCCAAGAAAGCGATACAAAACATGTCTTTAACAGGCACAGACTGCAACAAATCATCATAAATAATAAATAAATAAATAATATTCTTATCAAATCTTCCTTTGACAGCGGTCACAGATTTCGCAGGCTATAGCATTTTCCTTCACTGCGCATGTACGTAAACTCACTAGCACGTGTAAATGCTATGTTATGAGATATACACATGTATATATGTATGTAGCATCAAATACAACCCGACTAGTACTACCTTTTCCAATTAACTCTTCTTCTCCAAATAGGAAGTCAAAAGAGCAGAAACAGCAGATAAAAGGCGCACATTTTATTTCATTTTTGATAGCCCTCAGGACAGGGTATCGTTTCATTTTGGTAGTCCGACGGGAAAACCTGACTGTCCCGGGACTAGCGATTCTGCGAGCCATGGGTACCCATACAGAATGTTTCATTTTCAAGCCTCATTTGAACATCTTATTGTCATTATGTCCAAATGAAATGACAACTGATGGACACAGTTGAGCAGTGGAGATGAGTGGGAAATTCTACTCGCAGCCTGGCAGCAATCAAAGAGATCACACGCAGGACCGTGAGCAAGGGCACCCAGGAATGGTGCTGCGGTCAACAGAATGCCACAAACCTCCACATAGTCATTATTGCTCATCACCTCTACTCACCATTACCTAATAGTCCTAACATCTTAGGGGGAAAAACGTTTTCTTTCAAGTTCCAAGGATAAGTGTAAGATTGAACACTGTCTCTGTCCTGTGTACGGCTGGAAACATGTAAGCAGGATGTCCAGCTCACTTCTCTCACCGTGGCTCACTCCTTTGGTGGCCATAAGGAAATGTAACAGAGCACACGTCCGCCAGTGCAAACATCATTTATACAGTTTCAGCTTTCCTAGTCTGGTTTCTCTAATAATATCTCCTTTCTTTTTCACTTGAACCATTTGCAAGGCTCAACATAGAAGCGGAGGGATCAAGAAGGGACAGCACGGGGCTAGATGGGCACCAATCCCGCCTATTGGGAGAGAGACGTCACATTTGGATGAATGGCACATCGTTCAACACAGGAAATCTGACTGAGCTTTTAACACAGACTGCTGGGTTTCGATGAAGAACAGGAATGTGAGGCATTTCCAGGGCATGGGGTGAGGAGTTTTTTCTTTCTTTCAAATGATGTAACAAACACTAACCTCTTGATGACTTTCGATCTTAACCATAATAGTTAGTCATAAAGTGAAAAGACATAAGGTTAGGTACTTGGTCCAACAGCTTTACTGGTAACTTCCCCCAACGGTTTTAGTTAGATGTTTTGTTGATTTTGACCATCCGCTCAACATTTTGCAGTTCAGTAGCACTACACTGCATTACAATCATAATCATTACAATCATAGATCATAAACAATTCAGTAGATTGTTGACCTAGGCATGACCTCTCTAGGCATGACCTCTCTAGGCATGACCTCTCTAGGCATGACCTCTGTTGTCCCCAGTTTTGGAACTCATTCGTATGAGTTTTACCACTGATCGCTCTTCTGTTCCATACCCATCTCGGTTGTAGGTGGTCAACAGAACACTGCCAAATATGGACTAGTATATATAGCTTTCATGACTACGCTATTCCGTTTTCACCTAGATGTGAAGGGCCACAGCAATGCACGTCTCTTTACCCAAGCTTCTTTACACTATGCATTAATAATGCCAATTTTTAAGCAAGAGCCAGTTATTTTGTCCATCGAGTTTAACGGTAATTGTCATAATTTCCATCCCTGGCTCTCTCCATCAATGCAAACAGTTTCCTCTCCATCACTGCATTCCATCTCTCTCTCCAGTCCCACAGTTCATCTCTTCTAATCAGGGAGGACAGGGGGTGGGAGGGGATGGGATGGGATGGGAGGGATATGAGGCTTGGATGAGAAAGAGAGCGAGTGGAAGAGATAGAGAGAGAGAGAGAGTATGAGAAAGAGAGCGAGAGGAAGAGATAGAGAGAGAGAGGATGAGAAAGAGAGCGAGAGGAAGACTGTGTGGACCCATGCATAATGCTCATGTTGTGTCAGTCCCTGTTCTTTCCCCTCCAGAGAGAAGCGATGTGTCTTCGGTGTTTCTGAAGAACTCTTTCATGAGAGTGAGAGAGAGTTAGAAGGAGACAGAAGAGATGGGGAGTTGTTTCTGTTGGGAGCATCATGGGGGAAGAATCGCGTGGCTCGGCAGAGAAGATTCTCCATATTGGTTACGGGACAATGTCATTAGAGTGCCTCTGTCAAGGTGGCTCAGCGAAGCCCAGTGTCCAGCACCACACTGGCAACTGCAGACTCAAGCAGTCCTCTACTTTCAGTATTTAGTTCATTCAATTTTGCACTTTTTGAATAGTTTTTGAAAATGTTAATTCACACGTGGTGTTAATATGCTGTTAGGACTTCAAAAAGCTGTGTGGAGGCGAGAACTTAAAACTGTTTTGCCTGACAAGTGGAGAATCCAATTTGCCAGTCGCAAGAAGCGAAGGAAAATGTGATCTGAGAAAAACGGTACTGGGGATGGGTTCTGGCATATGGAACCAGGTCAGAAGTCTACAAGTCCCATTCACACGCAAGAGAAACAGTGGCTGGCCCCTGCAGACTGGGTCCAATCCATCACAAATATTTGCACAACTGCGGATGAAAAAGGCTGGCGAGAGACGAGCTGGACGAGGTTATGGGCAGTAGACCAGAGCTTGTCATGTCAAACAGAACGGATGATGTGAATCGTAAAAAAAAATTAAATTTTTTTTGTCTGGCTCCTCCTACTCCTCCTAATGGTTGAAGATTTCTGCAGTCAGACATTCTACTGCTAGTTCCATGAAGACTTTATGACTAAGTCTTGTTATGTCCGTCTCACTATCAAGGGAGAATGACAGAAGGATTCCCTGTTCAGTTGTTACCTAATAGTTAGCTACAGCCAAATAAAATGTTTCATACACTATGATTAAGATGCTGATGATGACAAATGCTGAGCAATGTAGTCAACTGATACTAAATGTATTTAAGAATTGTTACGGTACAATTTGTTTTAAATGCTATGGTCATCAGTAACAATGAGACACTAAAAAGCCTCATAGTTTCAAAGCATCATAGCTGGAGGCATTCATACAGAATAGAACCAAAGACCTTGGCAAGGCCTGACATTTAGAAAATAAAGACAGGGAACATTAGGTGGCTGTCCCCAAAACCCACTCCAGAAAGAACATAGTAGAACTCACATGTCCTCTGGTGTCCAGTGCAACAAAACTTTCATCTTGCCGGTATCCTCTTTCCGCCTTGCTGTTACCTGCAATGACGCAAAGTGGGTTCAGGGACAAGTGTGGCGATAAACAGGAATTTCAAAAACGTTCAAAGAGAAACAGTGTGTGTGTCTCAACCTCTACCAGACTGAGCAAAAGTATGTCTGCCCTGAGACAATGCCTTGTCAATGATGAAGGTATTACGAACAGAACAGTAAGGCATGTTATCTTAGCAACAGTGAGAAATCCATGCAGGCAAACTATTGCCCAAGATCCCGGAAAGAGCTGAATGCATTTCAAGTGGGATGAGATGTGCTCACAGTTAAAAGCGTGATGGGTGAAAATATAACTGCTGCGGTGAGGGATTGAGGACTTTGGAAAGTGGAGAGCAAGTGGATGGGATCTGGGTTGGACCAGCAGAAGCATGCTCTCACACACATCACAGCACTAGCCTTCCGACAGGAGCCTGCTCTTCAAACACATCACAGTACTAACCTTCCAACAGAAGCATGCTCTTCACACATATGTTAGAGCACAAACCTCCCAAAAAAGTTGACAAAACATTGCCTGGCGATCAGAGATAGCAGCTCTTGTCTACTGAATGCCAGGCTGCAAGGGCTCCTGTTTTTGTAAGCATCCTGAGGCCAGTGAATAATGAACATGGCCTCTTTCATGCTTTTAGGAGCGTGAGAGCACAGGGCAAGCATTCTATTCACTTAGACACAATGGAACAACACTTTAAGTACCTAGACAAAAGACATGGATAGAGTGCTTTGTCAACTTAGGCTTAAACTAACAAACGTCATTAATGTACGAGGAAGAAAAAACCCTGCTTGTAACTTTATAAGTTATTTCAGCCATAAATGTGACTGAGAACCTATTCATGGTCATAATTCTGGGTAAAGATACGGATATAGTTTTGGTTTTAAAACATGGCTTTAAAACATACCAATTAAAATGGTCTGGAAAATGCTGTCGATGCATTTCCAATGGATGCTGTAGGTGGAGTGTGCCCTCATTCCCAGTTTCACACTCACACACACAACACTTCCTACAACCATGCTGCCTGACTCTTCATTTATTTTACTTCTGGAACTTTCCCCTGCCCTTGCTGTGGAGGAGATATATAGATGCTGTCCCTTTCACTAGAAAGTTGCTTTTTTTTCCTGTCTCTCTGGGTATCTCAGCAATGGTGACCGAGCGCTGCCTTTTTAGACCTTTGAACTTTACACCAAAGCCTGCATAGTCTCACAACACATGGTGATTCAATGCTTTGGTGCCAACTGCTTCAGGAGAAGATGAGATAGCAAACAAGGCATGAAGCACTTATCCAACTTGCCATATTTCCTGATAGCTCCTCAAAGCTGCAGTGGTAGCATGTATTATAGGACTGATGGAGGAAGTAACGGACAACTGTATGACGTGGGAGTAGGCATTCATTTGGACGTTAAATGCAAACACAAACACACAAGCCTGGAATTTCTTCCATCAAAATATGTGTTGTATAAACAGGATGGGGGGAGGGGGGGGGGGGGGTCATTCTGTAAATGGCTGATTGCATACAGGAGGAGGGACAACTTTCTTTTCGAAGAGGAGGATAACGTTCAGATATCCCACCAAAAACAAACGCATTTCCTTTCGTCTAGCTCTCTCTCCCACCTCCTCTTTCCTTCTCCCTCTTTTTCTTTTCGCTTTCCGTCTCCTCCTGTCAAGAGTGAAGTGTGTTTAGCTTGGGTCGGTGGCTCTCGCAGTGGTTACCTCTCTCGATAAAGTCCTCTCACTTTTCTGTGTTTTGCTACAGCGCCGAGGAACTCCAGCTATGTGCGGAGAGGAAGAGCGGTGGTCTGTTTGGCACGGCCGGCCAAAAACAACAGGCCCGGCAGCGCTCCGGCCCCGGCATGTACGTCAGCAGCATGCAGCTGGGCTGCGGCACGCTGGCAGCTGCTCCATCGCCCTTTTAATTAGAGAGGCCTGGGAGTCTGTCTCTAGCCTGGGGGGGCTCGGCACCACATCGCGACTAATCTGCAGCCACTGTGATGCCCTTAAAGGGGCGACGCCACACCCAGAGGTGAAGGCCCAGCCGCCCCCCCCCCCCCCGCCCCCCCCCTCCCCCCTTCTTCCCATTTCATCAGGCTCAGTTCCTGTCAGCTCGGTTTGGCGTAGAATTTGGTTCACAGGACATCAGATGGTCCAGTGGAGCGTGTTGATTTTGAGTCACAGATGTGACAGATGGTCTGTCTGTGGAAACTAACAGTGATGCTCTGTGTGCAGTGACGACAGACATAGGTATATAACTATAACGCAGTGGATTTCTGATGTTACATGCATGCCCTGCAAGCCACCACTGCATTTACTTTAAGACCGCAGTAAATGCAGATTCCTGGTGCACTGTAACTATGATGTATGACATGTCATTGTGTGAACATGCATGTTTGACACACTAGCACACAGACACACAAGGACAGAGAAAAGGCAAAAAAGGACTGAGGTTTGATGGAGTGTTTCTAACTACTGATGCTCTGTGCCTTTTTATATAAAACTGCATGGTGGGGGTGGGGGTAAGGGGAGGTTGTTCGGAGCCTCAAATGAGTGAGATGTCATCACACCTCTGACATCAAAGGCACTCCATTTGGAGGAAAAAATAAATTAAAGGGGAAGAAAGACAGCCAGATGTAGCAGAGAATACAAATAATTTTTTTTTTTTTAAAACCGCATGAGGTAGAAGGAGCGATGCAGATAACAGATGAGAAATGTCTAAATTGGGGCTCTGGCACTGTGACAGGCATCAGCGTGATGATGACGCACTTGGGCAAACCATCAGTACCTTTGCTGCCTGTGAATGCAGCTTCACTCTCCATTCATCCCACAAAGTGGATTGGCTAGCTTCTTTAAGAAGAAGAAGAACAACAACAACAACAACAAGAGCTACCCCATCTCCAATTTGCCCCTAGCTGAGTATATCTCCACGGACCACAACAGTGAACAGCTCTGCTATCTCTTTCCCCAACTGCCTAAGCACAGCCTAAGGGTTAGTCACAGTTGAGAGTTGGACGGGGGGGTTTGGGGGGGGGGGGGGGGGGTACTTCCATTTTGTTATCACCTGACCAATTGCTCACCTTCAGACTTCACCTAATCCTGACCCTCTTCTGGCACGCTCCACTCCTCCCCTCTCCCGGGCCAACAGTGTGGTTACCTCTCCTGACCTCTTCCCAAGCTTTATCTCCATGGATTTCTTTCGCCCTCCCATTCCGCCGCCCCTCCCCTCCCCTCCCCTCCCCAACCCACCCAATCCCCTTTTAAAATTCTTGGACTGCAGTGTGCTGTAAGGATGCCAGAAGTAGAGCACGAGTGAGAGGAAAGAGAGGAGAAAAAGAAAGTGAGGTAGCGACGAGAGAAAAGAGAAAGGAGAAAGGAGAAAGAGTTGGAGAATTACTGGAGGCAGTGCTCGATAGAGACCGCTGTAGTTTGAGCACTCGCTGCCCCCTTTTAGCTGTATAGCACCACTGACTCCCAGGCATGCCAGTGTTTCCCACACATACAACTTACGTGGGTGGGCCGCACAGGTACATTAACAGCTGCCTGAGTATATTTGGTGACCCATTTTAGCATTTTTTTATTTGTCAGAGAGAAAGACATCGCCATCTGCGATCGATTAACTAGTGGACAATCTCCGATCGCTCTACCCCTCCCGTACCTGTTCCTTCTGCTATTGCGAGAAGGGTCTGCAGAGAAACAGAGTGAGACGTTCTCTAGTGTTACCTTAGAAGACACGGACAGCGTGGATATTTTACAAGCCCGGACCAGATATAGCAACTCCCTTTCTCCTTATTATGTTATTGTTCTCTGACTTTGATATTAGCTTTGAATTCTAGCAAAGAAAGCAGCAACTATGCTGCGTTGGTAGCTACGAGACTCAAGAGTGTATTCAGCACACGTAACAACCATTGCGCAACTTGCAGCAAAGTTGTCCTGGCTAAATATAAGAAAGATTATAATTTATTTTCTCTTCAGGCTATGGCTGTTAGAAAGACACAGACTAACATCAGCTACGCTTAGACTACTACCTTTTCATGCATTTACTCAGCAGATATGAGGATTTTAAAATAATAGCCAACGTAAGCATTTAGCAAGAAATGGCAATAAATACATTTATAAGCCACAACAATTACAGGTGTCAGTTAAAAGACACAAAATGCAGAGACCAAACTAGCTTCAAGCTTGTTCTCAATTCCACTCAGTCAGTGAAGCTGCTGGCACAAACAGCGAGAGTGTTGAGGGAGAGGCAGCGGCAGCAGCTATAGCAGCAGGTCCCAGAGTGGAAGAGGCAAGTGCAGGTGACCAAGCAGCACAGTTCCAAACAGTGCCATCTTTGTACACAACTCCATTTTTTTTTTGTCTTACTCTTCCTATGTGGTTAGATGGAAGGGCGAGGGGAGGGTTGGATCTGGTAAATGTATTATGTGAAATTAATAGAAATATTCAGTAAAAATCAAAATATTCTGTTTAAGGTCACATGTATTTATTGTTTGTCACATCACATGTAGTAGACCATTTTGGTGCCGGTCGGTAATGCCGGCCCCTTTCCGCCCCTAAGCACCCCCACCCACCCCAGCAGTTTTTCTGGAGCACCAGGGGGAGAGGGGTGGGTGGGTGGTGGGGCTCCCCTCTGAAAGCAGGCTGCAGCTCTGCAGTGTCTTCCCACCTGCCTGATCATCACTGGGGCCCCATGGGAGAGATGTAATAGGTGTTATAGTACCTCTATTTGTGTATATGCCTGTGTGCGTGTGTGTGTGTGTGTGTGTGTACGTGTGTGTGTACGTGTGTGTGTGTGTGCGTGTGTGTGTGCGTGTGTGTGTGCGTGTCAGTGCGCACACTCCTGTCCTCTAGAAGTGAGAATCTATCCTGCATCTACGTCGGCAGAGCCGATGATGAGTCACACTGCTGAGTGTGAGTCACACAGCATAATAAATAAATAAATAAAGAGAGTAAGTAGAAGGAAAAAAATAGATACGCTGTCACCTTCAAAGCCTCCTGTCTGAACTCTGTCCTTACTGTAGTCTCTCTCACGCTCCCAAGTCAATTTAAGAGTGCTCGCTCACCAGTCCTACCATGCTCAAGCACACACATGCACACACACACACACACACACACACACACACACACACACACACACACACACACACACAGGTGTCGTCACTGTACCCTCATTTGGACAAAAGAGCATTTCAACACACCAACGTGTCCCCTGCCAGCAATGAGCCACTCCTGTATTAACATACGCGTGCACACACACACACACACACTGACACAAAGGCACGTTTTTTCCCTCTCATGCACACACACACACACACAAGAAGACACCCAAACATGATCACTCAATCCCCCCCCCACTCACACACAGTGACTAAACATCAGCATGTGCTTCTCATCCAAATGAAGAGCATACTGAATGACGACAGGACTGCAGCATATCAGTGCATTTCCAGGGAGGAGTCGCGGGAGATCCGAAGAACACTGATCCTCTTTAATGAAAAAAGAGAGAGAGAGAGGAGAATAAAGGAGGAAAAACGTGACGGCCCTGCTGTTTCTCATACTGTACCCCTGTCTCTGAATTGGTGACATACTGCCCTCTGCTGTGCCAACGGGAAACTGCAAGCCATTCAGAAAACGAACAGTAGAGAGAGAAAAAAAAAAAAAACTCTGCTCAAAGAACCATTCACAGTCGAGTGCGCATGCTTCTGAATGGACAGACGGGCATTTAGTCACATGCAGCCATGGTCATAGAATCACAGCCTACATGCAACACCTGGCACAGGTGTGAGAAATAAACGAAGATGCTGGAGAAAGGTGATTTTTAACCTGAAGACAAGCTCTCATATTCGGAGATCAGCCTTCATTACGAGTGCAATGCACAGGGTCAGGCCACTGGCGTGCACTTGGCGAGATATTTAGTGCGATTACTTCTGTTGTCTAGACATCCATTATTAGCACGGAAACAACACCATAACACTATAACAAAGCACACAGTTGTAGTACTTCAGCTGTGCACAAGGATTGAGGGATTAACTACAAAGAAAGTTTTAGGCAAACAAAGTAGATGGTCTGTGTTCTGGATGAATTATTCCTTTATGCACTGTCTAATATACTTACTAAGAGCGGACATAATGTTAATGTCCTTACCAGAACTAAGGTCTGAATTAGGTTAGGGTTACATCACGCACACGCACACACACACGCACACTCACATGGACAAGCACACACCATCATTTCATAACAATGTGATATCAGTGGTATGAGTGTAAAAAGGGTAAGGGTTGATAGGCAATTACTCCTTTCCTGAGAGAAAGATATATACAAATGGCCTAGAACTCCAAACCTCAAAGCAGACACAGAGCATCACTTTACACAACTAAAAGACAAAAAAAGAGAGGATGTTTTCCAGTTACAGCAATAACGCTGTGTGCAGAGTAAGCCCTTTCGCACATCAACTGCAGAAAAAAAAACCAAGCTATTCCCTCTGTTTGGACCGGGCCCATCCGCCCCGACACGTCTAACGCGAGCTGTTATGTGTGACGCGCTAACACATCCCTTCCACAGCGAAACTCTCCCTTTTTTTTCCCCCTCGAGCCGAGAGGGCCGCGTGGTTGTGGCCGCGCCACGGAAAGCCCCGAGGGGGGGGGGGAAGGCAGGCGGCCGAGGCGAGCAGGAGAGCCGCGGAGGGAGGATCGCGCCCACAGGCGACTGCGAGGCTGCCAGGCCCACATACTCACCGTGCTGTGGAAGACCACACTGTGCCCGTTGCCACGGCTCTCGATGTGGGTCGCCAGATTGAAGCAAATGGCGCGGTGCCGGATGGTGTCCATGGTCTGCGCGTCGAAGAAGTCGTGCGGCCGCGCTGGGTAGGGAGAGAGATGAGGGAAGGCTTTAGAAGTGGAAAGAGAAAAGAGAAGAAAAGAAAGAAAGAAAGAAAAAAAAAAAAGACAATGCTGTTTGGTGAGTGGATTAAATATGGATACCCATGAACTGACGCAAATGAGGAGTAGCATCAAACCACAAAGACGACAGTTTCAACTGCGGTGTCCAGATGACAATCTCTGACTCAGCTTTGAGCTGACTTTGAGGTCTGTTCTACATTGTCAGGCTCATCCATGCAAGGCTGAGTTATGCTTTTAACACTTCCACTGTCCCTCTAGGCTGGCTATCGTGTGTGTGAGAGAGGGTGGAGATGCTCAAAACCATGATTTTCTGTGAAGTGCCTTTTGTTGTTTGTAGAATCGTCTGTTGTAAATAATAAATAATTCCATCACGAATGAAATGGAATTGCTCATCCCCAGAGGAATTCTTAAGCTCTGCTATTAATCAGGTACAGTCTAGCAGTGTAAGAAAAAACGTATTGTGAAGAAATGTTTCTATTATACCAGTCGCTCTCACTGAGAAAAATCGAGCCATCTTAGCATACGCTGAATGCTACATTTAACATTCATAACATTTATGCACCACAGTCACGTACATTGCATGCTGAGTATACATAGCCTACACAAACTGAACTAGGTGGCACAACTCCAGCTGACACACACACACACACACACACACACACACACACACACTAAACCTAGAAACTCCTTAGTGTGTGTTAAAGCCACCATCATGCACAATTACTAACAAGGGTATAGATACTGGATGAAACACGTGGCCCTAATTTCACTGACGGGCAATGAGCAAAGTCCATTGTGTGTGAACTAAAGCCATCGTGTGGCGTGTGGGAGCATTGCACTGACTGATTGCACTTAGAATCTTGCTCATGATATTAAATTAGCATCATTCTTTTTCCACATTATTCAATTAGCTTTAGTTCACGTGCAGCACATTTTGTTCATTGCTTTGCTGGTTTCCAGTTGCCGTCAATGAATGAACTCAATGAACTACATGGTCTTGCACGGCAGGCTAGATAATATTAAAAACCTACAAAATGCTTAATTTAGCAACATATAACAACAAAAATAAAAATAAAAAGCTGGGACTGCGGCTCAGGAGAGAAATATTCAGTATGGGAACACGTGAGCATGTGAGTGTCGGGGTTATCACATGACAGATAGGGTTGCACATGTGTCTAGACGCTGTCCGGAACTTTCTGCAGAGTCAGGAAAGCGTGCAAGAAAGCCATTTAATCCTACCCTGAGCTTTTCACAGTTTATTACAGCAATCACCAAAGGCCAGCAATCCACACAGACAATCCAATCAATGCCGACAAGCCTGAAATTAATCTGAACTTCTGCTTACTGTATACCCATGTATTAAGTGATCAACTGTCTGGTATTTGGTCAGTCCATGCCATCTCTGAAGAGGATTGAGGCTATTGGAGCCCACGGAAAGTATTCCAACATACTTGGTTATAGGAATAGGTACTAATCATGAAATAGTTCTTCCTTCCTTCCTTACATAGGCAGGAATCACAGATTTTCGAAACATTTTGGATGATTTTAGAGACAACCATGTGATGTTCTGATGATCTGATGTTTGTTTTCAATCAAAAGAAGAACCATTGCTTTACACAAAGGCCCAAAAAACACCACTGCTACAACTGTACTTTCACCTTCCATTCTCAGCAGGGCAGGCTGAAGCTCAGGCCTGTAAGAGAGTATCCAAACACTGATACCGATTCAGGCCACGGACACTGGGACAAGAGTGAATAGCCACCGACCGTCACTGCACACTGGTACTTTTGTGATGACATGTTGTTCAAGGGAAATCTTACTCAGAGCCCTGAAATGGGATCCACAGCCAGGGGAAGAATGCTGACAATACCTCCCCCAGTCAAGGGGAAGTGGATATACCATTACAGGCACTGCAATAGTGTGTGTGTGTGTGTGTGTGTGTCAGTGTGAGTGTGAGTGTGAGTGTGAGTGTGTGTGTGTGTGTGTGTGTGTGTGTGAGTGTGACCAAAACACATACACTCTCACGTAAAACAAGAAGGACCATTTGATACATACGCAGAGATCTCCTTCGTTTGTTTTTCAGTTTCCGCCTCTTGTTCAGGCCTGCCTTGGATGGGGACTCCTCCTTCATCTTGGTGTGACTGGACAACTTGGAGGAGCTCTGCTGGCTGAAGTGGGTGGGCACGTGCCTCGCCAGGCCGCCCTGGGAGGCGAAGCTTGCGGTACAGCCGCCGACCACACACTATGAGCCATGGAGAGGGAGAGAGAGAGAGAGAGAGAGAGAGAGAGAGAGAGAGAGAGAGAGAGAGAGAAAGGGACAAAGAAAGAGAGTTGAGTAAAGAAACATGTCCCCTCACTTTGCTGGTCCTGCAGGGTTTTTCCTGCATAGAGAAAATTTGGGCGCGCGCCTAAGCCGTTTTCCCGAGCGCCTACAACAAATCCCGAGCGCCTAAGACACCAAAAAAAGTCTGCGATAAAAAATAAATAAAAAAAAGCTGTCATTCATGGCGCAATTCAGCTTAATGGTGTTTTGAGCCCTCACCGTCGACTTCAAGGCAGCAGCTTGTCCCACCTCCCACCCCCTGAGCCAATCATTGAAAAGAGGCTGCTCCAAGCTTGCCAGTTTAGAGAATACTTGGTTTGAATTTGAGATTTGAGCAAGCAACTTAATGTAGCTAGCTTTTAGCTGTTTTAAACCAAGGCACTTCAAAAATGTTGTTTACAACCTGCTTACAAATCTGGTTAAAACCACTAGTGAAGGTGTTTTAGAATAATATTAATGCCATATACAATAACTGACTTTATGTTAACACCACTAATTAATGTTAGCTGTCTAATTATTTAGCGCAATGCTAGCATGCATCTACCGTAATTTGATTTTTAACCAAGGTAGCCTATTGTACTGCAAAATATTGATCGCGACCTGTTTACAAATCTGGTAAAAAAAATAAAGGTGACCTGTTATTTATAGATATGAATTATTTCGCTCAGGTGGTGGGATGCGCCTTCATCACGCGTGCAATGCATGTTCGAATATGGTCTCAATAGTATGTTTCAAGTATAGGCTACAGCCGAAACCTTGTTCTGTTTTGATCAATAGTAATCGAGTTGATAAGCGTGTCTTCTTGTCTGAACAATACGCAACTGTGAGGTGCGCGAATGGACAGAGCGGCCAACTGCCAATCACTCAACTTGCGTATGGATCCTGACTTCATCAGTCGGCGGTGATTTTGAGCATAACATTCCATTTTCAGTATTCATGGCTTTCAATGTATTACAATATCTGCTATGTTGAGGACCTACACAGGTGTAGGCTATTATTTGATTTGTTTACCCGTTTGAACGAGTACCAGTAGACCGCGGGTCCTTGGGAGAGGCAGACAACCGCATTGGTTTATCAATGAAAGCTCAGCTCGTTCGGAGGAGAGCGGATATATTTGTGTTGCATCTCGAATTAATATTATCATTGATAAACCGGTGCGGTTGTAAACTGTCGTTCCGCTGCGAGGGCCAGCCCGACGTGCACGAATACACCTGTACAAATGCAAATGAAATGTCCACTCAAAATGCTGACAAAAGTTTGATTTCCAACGCAGCCTCCATCGGTGGGCCAATAGAAGTTAAACACACTATTAAACATATTTGTGGACAGTTTTAATAATAAAAACAAAAATAATGGTATGTAGGTTTGTATAATAAAAATGAATAGTAATAATAGATAAACTTGATTTTCATAATTTGTGTGTTCCATTTCTGACCACTGGTTAGTTCTAGATTCTATTGATATACATTTCAGTAGTTTGCATATATATGTAAAGAGGTAAACCTTAATAATCTTTGAACCATACATGATAGCACCATGGGGCTTGGACTATTGTCAATCTATTTGAATCTAAAGTGGAAGCAAAATGATTTCCTGAAGCATATCCTCATTATTAATGAAATGGTAAAATGTAAGCTACCAGGTGACATGGTAACACAGACTGTTTTTTTTTGGAGCACCGAAGACCCATTTTGACCCAGGAAAAACCCTGTCCTGAGCCTGAGTTCTTCAGACCCCCCCCCCCCCCCCACACACACACACACACACACACACGCCCACACACACACACACACACACACACACACACACTAACACCCCACTAACACCTCAGGACCAGAACAGAAAGGCAACTGAAATTCGGATAAACCAAATTGCAAAACACTAACCCATTGGAAAACACAAATGCAAGTCAAGTCAAATGCAATTATATATGGCCCTAAACAGAAATTATACTTTAGCACCCTATTTGACCCTAATCACAGACAAAAATCTGAAAACAATGTTGACAAAAGTACAGACTCAGAACACCTGGCCATTGAGGTGGGTAGGCACAGACAAACCTGGCTGCCCAAGGAAAACAGACTGTGCCCCTACTGCGATCAAGGAACAGTAGAGACAGAGCCGCACTTCCTGACACAGTGCACAAAATATGAGGACATTAGGCAAAACTATTTAAAAAAAAAAAATATTGGTGAGGTCCTCCCTGAGTTCCTGCTAGCGAGCAGTGAGGAGAGGCTTTCATACCTCATTGGATAAAATGGGAAAATCTGTGCTCTGTCTTCACTGCACAATACATGACTTCCTGCCATAAACGGAGGGACAGCCCATAAATTCACATAATTTACATGTTCATGCTTGTTGTTGTTGTTGTTGTTGTTGTTAATACCCTATTTCCTTGATGATTATTATGTTTATTTCATTTTATTGTTTCCACTTCTCCCTTTCCCTTCCGTTGTCTATCGTCTATATATAATGTATACACCCAATCCAAATGCTTTGGCAATACTATAGAACGTTATGGTCATGCCAATAAAGCTTCCTCTGAATTTGAATTTGAGAGAGACGTATGAGATGCGAGTAAGGAGACTTCACCATAGAGCTGAAATCTTCAGCTATGGTCACTGCAAATGAGCCCCACATATCCACACATTTTGTGACCCACTTCATTCAGCCAATCAATAGCACTCTAGGCTTAGTTGTACTTACACCCCAGTATGTGAAGTGAGAACAGGGTATGTGAGAGACGTGTCTTACTTTGAAAGGCTTGTCTCCACTGTGTGTCAGCATGTGTCTGTGAAGCCAGCTCTGACTGGTGGAGGGCGTGTTGTACACCTTG
Organism: Clupea harengus; assembly: GCF_900700415.2. NCBI lineage: Eukaryota > Metazoa > Chordata > Actinopteri > Clupeiformes > Clupeidae > Clupea > Clupea harengus. The sequence continues at coordinate 28,478,737 of NC_045154.1, forward strand.
CAGCCTTTCCACAGACACCTGAACTCCTGTGTGTACAGCAGAAAGACATCGAAGAGGGATTAAAGCACAACGCAGCGGACACATATCCTAGTTGTGCTGCCGGATAGAAATACAGTGAACAAGGAGCAGAATGATGCTAGGATCTATGATGGAGCAGTGACTCTCACTTTTCTGTTAAATGTACTTCTGCGACTGAGCCCAAAGTCTGAAAAGCTAGGGATCATTTGTCGTTAAAGGGAAAGGATTGGGACAGCGGTGGTTTTTTTTTTTAAAAGAAGGCCGTCCAAAGCCGATTTTCACAAATTAACTTTATTCCTTGCGACACCATGTTCACCTCAGGCTGTGTAAGGAAGACAGATCAAGCCTGTGCACATGGCTGAGTGTGGGCTTGGACTTACCCCTCCCTGCTGGTCGTCCACGTGGACGGTGCGGATGTGCTCGGCCAGGCTGGGGCTGGAGGTGAAGCACTCCAGGCAGTGGTCCCAGCAGCAGGCGTAGGCCACCGTCTTGGCTGATGAGGGAGCGAGACTGCCCTGGCCATTCATCATGGCCGGCGTGGAGCGGCCGCTGGACGCCGTGCTCTCCATGTCCATCAGAGTGCTGCTGATGCTGAGAGAGAGAGAGAGAGAGAGAGAGAGAGAGGCAAAAATGGGGGAACAGGGGGTGGAGGGAGGGAAGAAAAAAAAGACAGAGAATGTTATCTGATGCAGATCCTGGGAGTTTGTGTCAGGTGGTTGAAGTGTGGAGGACAACAAAAGTGCTGGCAGTTCATTGTGATATGATGGCAAACTCAGAAACCATAAACAAACAGTCTGACAAGAATGCATGAAATATAAATGGCTAGGGTGGATTTCATGATGTTATGGTACGTTTGCTTTAGAATCTCTCCCACCCCCAACCCGTTCCCTTACCCTAACCTGGGTCCGTATCCAAATCCTACCCTTACCCCAACCCAGGTTTGTACTCCTGAGGGGGCTAAGCCTGTGGCATGGCATAGTATAATAATAATAAAATTGCTGTTTAGATCATTGGCAGTGCATTGTTTTTGGTGTATTACTAATATTCTGCTTCTGTCTCTGTTCTCGCCCATATAGTAACACCTTTTCCTGCAAATGCAGCGTGCGATAGCATGGTTCCTCATCTCCATAACCTATAAATTCACACACACATATATAAGGCAACGTAGGTCTGTTCACTCACTAGGTCTCTTTTCTCCCCCTCCTACTCAAGACTGCACTCCATCTCCACTGTGGGATGCTGCTGCAATCTACCTGCAGAAACCCTCTGCTTACAGCTGCCCATCTTCACCAAACTGTTGTGCACAGATTCTACTCAGCTTATGATACATGTACCGTACATACTGTGTGCCAGCCCATTCACCCGTGATATAAATGTATGCCATCACTGACATAGTTGTCTGCTTCATTGCTCTGCTCATCTATAGTGACCTTAGTGTATTCCCACTAAGATGTTCTACAACCAATACTTTATGTTTCATGAATATACCATCTTGTATGCATCATGGAATCTTGTATGGATCACGTATCGCCTATACGGCGCATGTATGCTGATGCGTGTATGAATGAATCTGCTTGTCTCTGATTCTCCCTTTTCTATATTTCTATACGAACTGTTATGCAGCTGAGGCAAGACTGTAACATGCTGAATGAGGTGCCTGGTTGATTTCGAATTCTGAATGAATAGAGAGAAAACATAAAGCCTTATTTGTGTTGGGCCAAAATGGCAGGCTCTGATTAACTGATAGGCCCAGATGTAGAACTTTTCTCAACAGGTGGTCAGGCCAGAGGCACTTTAATTAGTTTAAGCCCTTTGGCTCAGGTAGGAGAATCATTCAGAGCAGTGGATAAGTAGCCTTGCTGTAAAGACACTGATTAATAGTCCACTGCTGAGGGCTTTATTCATTGTAGCCGTCCTGGTTACACTGACAAATTAAGTAGATGTACAATGAAGGAAAGGTCAATGTCAATTTGGGACATTGTTACAAGTATGACATGTATATTAATGATTTTTTATTTAAAATCTAGGTTACAGAATTTAAGTGCAGAAAGGAATAGGCCAACGTGCGTAACTAATTTGGGAATTCCCCCTAAACAGAGTAGGCCTGACGTTAAAGATGCAATGTGTCCCGCTTCTGGCCACCAAGCGGCAGGGCGCCCAGATGTGTTCGGTAACATTGTTCCACTCTGACTGTCAGGCTTACTATGCATGCAGTCAAGCTTCAGTTTTAGTGTGAGGGAAACGTCAACGTTGTAGTTTACATGTAGGCTACCCATGTGATATAACGTTAACTGGCATTATGTTTGTAATTGCATGAGTTTATTGGAGCTCTTTACACAGTAACGTTATGACATTACACGCCAGTTGAACGATAAAACGTGAGACTTGACTAGTAGGCTACGCTTACTACCCAACAGTGGGTAGTACGGTTCACGTTTGCTACAAGCCTAATCATTTAATCAGCATTCGACCATGACATTTTCTGTATGGCTAGTGATCTGATAAGCCTGAAAGGGTCATTTAAATTTTACAAACCTGTCTTCGGAGTCCATGCGACTGAGTGGCTCTCCATCAGAGGACGACATTTCTATGCTAACTCGCCTCTTGTTGTCATCCTCGTTGCCCTCGTTCACAGTTTTATCTGTACTTTCATCGTTTGGTTTACATCCAGTGCACTGTTTATTCGCAGAGGAGTCATTTTCATCAACCGATATTGGTTCCTGTTTCAGTGCTTTAAGTGTCGCATCTTCACGTTCAGGACCACTACTGTCATTTTCTATCGTTGTCGAAACATTGCTTTCGCTTTCATTGACAGCCGCTGAAATTTCACCGCTGCAGTCTCCCGTTCTCTGTTCCTCATTAACGAAGGCATGCTCAGGTGAGGGTTTCTCGTTTTCTTCGTTTTCTTCCTGCCCGCCATCAGCTTCAACTCTTTCCTCGTCCCCTGTGACGCACGATTTCTCGTCTGATATCAGGCCCGAAACCTCCTCAACCAACTCTGATGAGTGTTGCTCGCTACTCTGCTCGTCGACAGCTGGGGCAGCTTCACCATTGCGGTCAGCTGTTGTTGAAGCCATTATGTCAGCGTAAACTCTAATTTGGCAGCAGCACAGTAAGCCGAGCACCTATACATTAATAATCACTTGATGATCGCCATAGCTGCCTACAGTAAACTACCAGGTATGGGTTGACCCAAAGCTGACGCTAGGGGAGGAGACACACTGACGTAATGTCGCACAAGGGGCATGTTCAAGTGCAAAATGTGAAATGCACGAACTTGAACATGAAAATCATAGAAAATGATATGCGTTACCGAAACGTCAATTTCAACTAAGATGGAGTTACTGGGATCGGTCTGTCCGTAATTCAGCTAAGTGTGTTGCCCACTCTCGTTAGAGTTGTAGTCCATGTCAAGCAAGCAAGAAGCAAATCCAATTGACTTAACGCACTGTAGCATTGCTCCAGCTACACGGAGTAGGCTACTATTAACAAATATATATATAATTAACATATAAACCTAATGTATATAAAAAAAGTGTTTCATGGTCTACATGACAAACAACATAGAAATAAAATACGTATTTCTGAATATTTCCTGATATAGCCTAGCATAGGCATGCTATGAAACTAATGCATACTTTCTGGGTAACGGAGTTACAGGATTTAAAAGAAAGGTCGATACTATAGTATATGTCGGGTATATGACTCGCTGACAATACAGACCGCATGATTTGGTGTGGTGGTCATGATCCAGTGCGTGTTCTTTATTATCTTCTTCCCCTTCTGATATTTTGTCCGGTCCAAGAAGTTTGTTGTTCATTTATTCTGTCACACGAGGGCGCTGTAGTCCATCTCAACATAACCAATTTCCTAAAATACAAACAGGCTTCATCTTCAACACCTAGCGCTTCAGCTATCCGCCATTAAAAAAGCTGCTAATGGACCATTACACCTCAGTGCATCCTATCCTAAATCTGAAGTAGTATTTTAATGGATCTGTTCACCATAATGGGAGGAAAAGTCATAACAGCTTCATCAGATCTCCCTGTGTTATTTTATAGCTAATGAGATCACTTTCCTAACCATCTGTGGTCTGCATCTTCTACCTTTAACATTAGGTATAATAAAACACTGAAGATTAGTTAAAATTAAGATTAGATTAAGGTATGGTGAACTACACTTTTGAGTGGTTCAGGGCCAACTCAACATGAACTAGCAAGAACAAGAAGGTTTTCTAAATGAATTACTGCAAGATGTATGCTGTTACCCATGTACAGGTAATATGCGATGGCAGCAATATCATTAAACCTTCCTCTTTAACTTAAAATGGCCTTGAATTAAAAATATCCCACATTCCTCATCAGCACTACTGACTCAAAGCAACTTGCAAACACGCCCAGAGCATTTGCAATTACAGTGCACTGGGCAGGAAAAGGTAAGACTAGGTTTTAGGTTCTATTCTCTAGTAAAGTCGGTTGGACAAATATTAGCAAGGTCATTTGGGCCCCAACTAACGAGCCAAACTGAGTCAAGACTGATAGTGGGTGAGGTAGCTCGAGTTCAGCACACACAACAACTTGGTAAGAACATCAACATTTATTTAACATGATATAAATCAGATGAGATATGAACATTTGCATATTGACTCCAGTAAATGGTCTCCTATACACCAGCTCTGTCCACTGCGCTGTGTACATTATATACACAAGGATCCTCTTTTAATTACATTTTATACAAAAAATACTCTTCAATCCTGGAATAACAAACTTTACTTATTGCTTTTTTACATGTGCTAGTCCCTTCTCTAAGTCCAGGATTCCAAACCAACCAGGAAAATAAACTGAATCCCAGAAAACTCTTCTATTTAAATATCATTAAAAAAAAAAGACATGACGTATATTTAAAGCCAGAACATTCATGTGTGTGTCGGCAACTGTGACATGAACTGCACGCGATCAGACATATAAATAATTACGACCCAAGGAAAAAAATATTCTCTCCAACTGCAGCAATAAATTGGCACCTTATGGATTTGTAAATCATCTACTGGATATACCTATCATATATATCTTTACATATTAAAACAATGTGGGTTTTATGCACTTAAATACTGTAGAACGCAGTGCTGTGTAGTGTAAAAGATATGAGATTAAAATGAATAAAACAGCTAACTTGTTTTTTACTTTTTTTTTTTTAAATCACAAAATAATTTAACTGAACATAATGAAACTATTTAAAAACAAGTCTCAAAGCAGTCCTGCTTCTGCAAGCTATCCTTTGAGCTCATTGTAGCGAACATTGGCATTTAACTGTTTATTTTGGTGTGTATGTGTTTGCTGTATACGAGGGAGGGGACGAGATGTCACAGTGCAGAAATGTTTGGAGTATTTAAAGCCTTGAGAGTAGCAGTCTGGCTGGTCGGGACACCATGTGCTGTTGGGGTCACTCTCCTAGTCCCCACGTCTCATGTGTAGGTCTTCACTGAGGCCAGGGCTTGTGCTGGGGACAAACACACACAAGGCAGTTAGGACAGCAGGCTGGGGCAGCAGGCATCAATTCATTCCAAGAAAAAATACACACACACACACACACACACACACACACACACACACACACACACACACACACACATATATATATATATTTGCTATTGTTGGGGCAAAATATTAGACCTGACAATCTGAAGTTGCTTACTACTTTTATGATCTCTCAGGCATAGAACGGAAATGTCATCAACTGTGAACCGTAAACGTGACTGATTAAAATGGATTTGAACCCAATGCAAGTCAATGGGTCACCTTGTGGTACACAGAGGACATGAATAACATTCTGTGTCTTTTGTGTGTGTGAGCTGCTGTGACAGAGTGGCTTTTAAAAGCCAGAGTGCCTCAGCTGAGAGTTACAGCTTGCATGCCTTCGCCCTGCACGAAGTGCACGCACCTGCTTGCCTGCCTGGCTGTGAGCGCAGGAACAGAGCATACCAATGCGGCTGCCACAGCAGCTCCATACTCCAGCCAAACTATATTTCAATGTGAGCATTCTCCCTCTCGCGGAACTTCCGACCATGAACAATGGTGTCGAATTTCAAACCATTTAGATAGGCATGCTCTGGCATGCCGCACCGAATGTTAGGATCTTTTCGACACAGGAGTGCTGACACACTGTGATGAGCTGTGATGGAGGAGTTGTCCTGATATGCCCTGCCGCTGCACAGAGCCGGTACTGTGTCTGCCCTGCTCTGAATATAAACCCGTTCGTTTTTTCCAAAGCTCTTTTGGTTTCTTAGCCGGAAGGCATTTTCTTTTGCGAACTGAAGTATTTACGTGTTTACATGAATTTGTTTGCCCTGGAGATGTTTCTCTTCACAGAGCCATTGAAATAATTGAAATGCTAGCAATTATGATGATAAATAGATAACAGGGAAGAATAGTGTTGAACTGTTAACTCCATGCACAAGGGACCCAAACAGCACATCAGAGCAGTCGTGCATGCAGACAAAAGAAAGACACCCTTTACACTTGATTAACAGTTTGAAAAGGGACACACACTTGGGAAGGAAACACACACACACACACACACGCACACACACTAGTATTAGAACAGACCCCAGGACAGTAATGAACAAAATGGCAGAGCAGAAGGTTGTGTTGTGATGGAGAAGTGTAGAGGGGAAAAGAGGAGAGGAGAGGAGAGGAGAGGCTTACTGTGGTTAGGGCACTACACACACATGAAGTGTGTTCCGTCAGTGAGCTGCAGGGGATTGTGTGATGCAGGGGGCACAGGGGACTGGGGGGAGGATGGGAGACTTTTTGCTGCAAACGACACAAACACACACACACACACACACACAAAACACAAGACACACGCACACACAGGCAATCAGCAATGTCAATGTGTTCCTCCGACTGGTGCTGCAAACGTAACAAGGTGCTGAAGTAGGGTAAATGAGTGTGTGGCTGACTGACACAGACACAGCTAGAACAGGACCAGGATTAAGACAACACAGGGATGACAATCATGGCAAAACATTAACATGAACACATCCATCTCATTGGGCAAGACAACTAATTCAAGAAAACTTTGTGAGTATTCGTTCGAAAAAAAAAAGAAAAAGAAAAAGCAAAGAAAGCAAATGAGTTGGCAGTTCAAAGCACACCTAAGAAAAAGCAATGAATACTGATGTGCAATGCAACATTCAGTTAGTTACATCTGCGTACACAGTAACAAGCTCCACTGAACTCCATCAGAATTAAGATATGTTTGTTTCCGAGTGTGAGAGAGAGAGAAGAAGAAGAAGAAGAAAAAAAAAAGAGTAGGATTGGATGGTGTCCAAAAGAGAGCGAGAGAGTACACTGAGGATTATTTGGGACTTTAATGAAGGTTGACCAGGCGCTAAAAGAAGAGGGGATTTGGAGGGATGAAGTAGCGGAAATTAAAACCTATAAAGTCTAATGAATTTCAGCTTGGTTAACGATGCCTTCATAGACATTCAAGGGGCCTTTGATAGGAGGAAAAAAATGGCTACGACAATGGCTAGAATTTGTAACAAACGCTATTTACCCTGAATTACAAGATAGCTGGGAATTTCAATATTTATTTTTTTTGAAAACCAGTTGTGTGGAACTGGCCTAAGATGGACTAATATGGAATATTTATTCACAACAAACAAACAAACAAAAAAACCTGGTAATTAGCACAGAAACACATAATCATCCTTCCCCTCCATTCACTCGGCCTCAAGCGTCTGGGCGCCCCCACTGGTGTGTGCTGTGCTGTGCTGTGCTGTGCTGTGCTCTCTTCTCTTACCGGCCACCAGTTTGGAGCGTTTGGAGGCCTCTGCTGCCAGCTCGTAGGAGATGTTGATGATCTTCTCCTGCGTCTGGGCCGTGGCCTCCTCCTCAGCCTCTTCCTCGGGGCTCAGAGCCGTCCCTGGGAGCATGTTCTGCATGCTGACCACACAGACAACAGGCAATTAAGCACACACACACACACACACACACATTTCAGACACTAAGCAAATGCAGTGCTCGCAATTATATCGGTCAAGCTTTCAAAGTCGCCTTCAAGATTCTCTTGTGACATTCAGACTGCCCATGTAAATGTCATGGGGCCACAACACAGGAGTCACGTCCACCTTCTAATCTGCAGGCAAAGCCTCGCTGGGAGAGGAGAGAGCATTCTCAATCTCTCTCTCTCTCTCTCTCTCGCTCGCTCGCTCCTTTCATCCTTGTCTTTTCATCCTCCGCCATTAGCATCCTCCCCCCAAACACCATCTCTCGCTCCCTCAAACTCTCGTTGTCACTGCTGTCCGCTTCATATAGATTCTCTGCATGGCTCTGCTGCCTGCTCAGAGTCATCAGCCCCAGCCTGAGTTAATGATTAGCCTGAGTTATCCTCTGCAAGGCTGCTGGACCATCTGCCCCTGCCTGTTTGATGGTGATCAAGGCCTGAGGGTGGGAGCTTAACGGACAGGCCTTTCATTCAGCGCGGTCAGGGGCAAACCTCCTTCTCTGTATGTAAGATCTATACATGATGTGACACTGTAATGGCCTGATAGGGAAGTGTGCTCACGGTGGCGTGATGGCTTTCTTATACATCTATGTGGTTGCAGTGGTAGGGGAAGGGCTCACCTGTTTTTGGCGATGAGGGCCTTGATGCGGTCCACTTTTTTCCGCTTGTCGGCCTCCTCCTCAGGACTCAGGGCCTCCTCCGGCTCAGCCTCCATGTAGCGCTCTGGAATCACCACCTTCTCTGGCTTGGACAGCTACAGGAGGGAGGCAACGAGAAACAGAGAGAGCAAGATAGAGAGTGAGTGAGAGATGGAGGGAGAAGAAAGAGAAAGAAGTGAGAGAGAGAGAGAGAGGTTCCTACCTCGCGGTCCATGTTGAAGTGCTCGGTATCCACGGACTCTTTGAGTCGGGCGATCTCCTCGGCTGGACTCTCGTGGTCCTGCACTACCTCCTGCTCCCTCAGCGAAGCCTCCAGCTCCTGCAGGTCAAAGCAGAAGCCCTCATTCCTCCGACGACTCTGGGCGGACGGAGTTTGCTGAGAGAGAGAGAGAGAGAGAGAGACAGAGTGAGAAAAACAGTCACTTCTTGTAGATCCCGGGTGATTTTGTGTTAAGTGGTTCACATCTATACGACTACGAGGGAGCTGCCAATACATAATGCCATGGCTTAAGAAAATGTTAAACCAACAAACAAGTTCACTCATGTCCAGACATGGTCAGAGCAGAGACCAGCAACACACAGAACCTCACTAAAACAGAAGCTTCATACAACACACTGGCTGGAACCTTCACTTTAGGGTCTCAAACTGTTCTCTGCGCTGTGGGTGTACCTGCATGGCCCGGAAGGGGTTTTCTTTGGAGAAGGAGGGGCTGCGTGAGGGCGAGTTCTCCTGGCCGCCGGTGCCTCCTCCTCCTCCTCCTCCTCCCAGCACGGCCAGACTCTTCTTCTTCTCCCGCAGCGCCCCCTGCTGGTGCCGCCGGATGCGCTCCATCTGCTCCTCCACGCTCATGCGCGGCCGCGCCGCCGTCTCTACCGCACACAGCTGCTCCACCGCGCTGCGCGGACGCTCCTGCATACGCACCACACACACACACACACACACACACACACACACACACACACACACACACACACACACACACACACACACACACACACACACACACACACACACACACACAAACAATAATTGAGCTCCCGAGAGTTAACAAAACATTATCTAGTGCCATTTCACTGGATGGTTCCTAGGTTCAGTGTAGGGGAGAGCTACAGCCCTGAGGAGACAGCCTTTGCAGCCTTTGCAGCCCATCAGTAAGGAGGCAAAAAGGTGGTACTCCCTGTGGCTGTAAGGGCATACAAATCCCCAAAGACATGGAAAACTTGAAGGTGTACATACGGGAATGCCTGACAGCATTCTGAGTAAAAAAAAAGAATGAATAAAAAGACTGAAATGGAGGCATGCTGAGTGCATGGCGATTCCAGGGTGCCTGTGCTTCAGACCGCCTAATGACACGTTATAGAGTTCCTAAGTGAAGGGCAGTTCCCTTTCTTTAAAAAAGAAAAAGAAAAGAAAAAAGTAATTGCTTTGGAGAGGATGAGTCACCAGGCAGACGTATGTGGAGTGGCTATTTCTGCCTCCCACACGTCAACAGACTGAAACACACAAGTTCCACTCCAGAAATAAACGCTTCCACCACAGAAGCGTGTGCAGAGCGCCGGGCCGCCACACCCACTCAGGCACCACGATAAACAGCAGCAGAGAGGGTGACTCAAACCACTCGCACTCTCTCCATGTGCCACCAGTCGCGCCACAATTAGCTACCACGGCTAGTTTAACAAGCCCATATCCAGGCCTACGTATTGACATGGGACTGTTACATGGGAATACAATCAAAGTACCGTAGCCAGCCCCAGATGTTTGTTTGCGCTGTTAAGTTCTCAACTGTTGTGAGGTTGCCCTTGACACCCGTGCATCTTTACCCCTCGCTGATGTGGCACGCTACGGTATTAAAAACTCTTTTTAAACAGCTGGACTCAATGATGTCAGGATGAATGTTTGGATAAACTTCCACTAAAACCTCACTCCGATTCTAACTGGTGAAGAGGCTGAGGTTTTTTGGAGCCGGGGGCTGCGCAGGGAAACTCTTACCGCTCTGGGGTCGGGCTTCTTGTTCTTCCTCAGGGTCACGTATGAGGCGATAGAGGAGGACTCAGGCATGGGTGATTTGGTTCTGGGAGGCACTATTCCAACAGGGTAGGACATGCCTGCAATTCACATCAAACCAGATGAGCAAATAAAGAGGGACCCAACTCACAGCTCTGTACTAAAAAAACACGGCTTTTAGCCCTATTAGTGTCAGTGCTACTCCAAGTAGCCTTCAGCACTGAAAAAAGACTAACTAAACGTATTAGTAGTTCTGGAGTAGTTTAGTTCTGCAGCTATTAAAAACACACAGGAACCTATGCAGAAATCTGAGATTTTGTCAGGAAGTGAGTTTGGACTGCATGGTACCTCTGGCACCGGAGGCGTCTCTCTCTGTAGCGTGCTCAGATCGGTCCTCTCCGTTACTCTCGTCCACCTCAGCCACGGTGGTCAGCTCCGGCTCACTCTTATACAGCCGGTAGTCTGGGCCCTGCGGAAGGGGCATGGCAGTCCAGAATACATTCAGCTCACACATCCACATACAGATGCAAGATTATGGAAGCAAAAAACACACAAACAAAATGAAACAGACACGCACACGTGGCAACGTATGGGAAAATAATTGTGGATTTGCATTTCGTTTCAAAACACCCTTAATCATCCAAGTATTTCAAAATATGAAATATTTCTTTCAAATGTCCAATTCCTTATAATGCATCATATCCATATCAAAGGTGTTTTGGTCCAAGTCAATCCATCTCAAATGAAGCACTGACAGCAAATAATGCCAGGTTCAGGAGACTAGATTAAAAATAATACAATAACCATGCCATGAACTCTAGAAACTAAAACCATGGGGATGCCTGAACACAATGACCATGAAAAGTCAATGGAAAGTTGACCTTGGGAGGTAGGAGGCAAAATACAAAAAACCAAACCAAACTAAAAAAAAGAAATCATACTGATAAACAAATAAACAAATAAACAAAAACAAATCCAGTGTGGAAACAGAACTGAGGAGCTGGCGGTGAGGAATGGCGTTTGAGATGAAGGAGGGGGTGGGGGTTGCTGTGGCAACGGCCGCTTACGGTGTGCGCTCCGTTCCTCTGGGCCGCCTTACGGTCCTCGGGCCGATGGGGCGTGGTGCGGACGCCACCCGGCGAAGGCAGGGGGGGCACGACTGGGGGTCGCTCGCTGGGGTTGTAGGACGTTGGCAAGGGGGGCCGCGGGGGCACCGGGTCCTCCTGGGGGCCACACGCATGTGTGTGATGGAGGGGGGAGCAGGCAGAGGGAGGCGACTGTGGTGACTATTTCTGCCTGCAGATGTTTCTACAGACCAGTATTGGGAAATGCTTCAAGCCCTATCCCAACAAACACTGTGCTTGCTTAAGCATACATACTCAATACATCGGCCCAAACTTCCATTCAAATATTTCCACCTCCTTTTGTATGCTCCTGTTCTTGATGTTCCAATTTCAGCTCAATCATCAGAAGAAGACCCAGAGACCCAGAGCCTGTAGAACAACTGGGCCCTTCCTTTTGCAATGCACATGCAAGTGACTACATGAACATGTGCATAAAACAGGAACTTGTTTTTGGATTTACAAAACAGACTTTGAAGAAAAACACGACTGTCTTGCCAAGAGTGACAAACTGCCATCAGGAATGGACAGTCTGAAAAAGGTTGTCTGGTTTGATGAGTTCTGCCCTGCATCATGATGGCCAACTCAGGGTGTGCCATGCACAACAGACCACTGGGCAGTCTCACAACTAAACAGGCTGTAAGGAGTAGTGACCTGGTGTACGGGCATTCAGTCTCCTTATAATGGGTTCATGAATGCTTGGTTTAAAAAAACACAAGACACCTTGATTACAGAGCATTCCTTAACACCACAGCAGAGGGAGTCATCAAATCATGAAGCTTCACAGAAACAGGCACTTCCCAACATGACGACGCTCCCTGGCCCAATGCACATATTCTCCAGGAATAGCTCGAGGAACTTCAGGTGAGTGGATCTTAATGACATCATTATTGATTATCAATCCCATCACACATCTTCAGGATGGACAAAGCATCTCTGGGACGCTGTACTACGTGCTACTCCCTGCATGGTCAGCTTTATCTACAGGATGCTTGTTGCTTGACTTTCACAATGTGTGGCAGCTATTATTAGGGCCCAAAAGAAATCAGTGTTGTCATTAGAAGGGGAGGGGGGACTGTATTTTTCTGATCACTGATTATAGGCGTATAGCTAGCCTGTGTCACACAGGTGACATCCATTTTCCCAATATTGCACGTCCCAGGGACACTCGTCGATTGCTACCACGCCAGCTAATGGCATTCGTTATAATAAATAACAATGACAACAACAAACAACACAGCATGGCGTAGCATCACGGGCATCATGTGACCTACCTCGCTCTTCTGACGGTTGGAGATAGGCGTGGAGGTGAAGTAGCCTGAAAATGGAAAACAAACAGCCGCACTGTAATTTGACTGGGGCAGAGGGCGAAATCAGGCACAGCCACGCGTGCAGGCACACACTGGGCCTTTCTGCACAAATAGCAACACCTCCATCACGACGCACTGCGTGTACATCAGTCTCGTAGTGCAGAGTGCGGCTTCATAGTGTGCCCTGCTGGATGCTCGTGTACAGGGCTACATTAGCTTGCGGCGTCCCGGCACACAAACAAACCGCGTGTGTATGGGTGTCTAATATTTAAATAAGTTATTTAAATAAGAGACACAACATGGAATTGTAAAGATCCCAGTAATTACAGCTTTGTGGCCCAGCTAACTACACTCTAAATTGAAAGCCTGGAAACCAAGCTTTTAAATGTGTTATTCATAGGTAACTCACAGTAAGCCTGACTAATACACAACAATAATATATATATGGTCAACTAGGTCATGATTAGCTATCATCTCACCAGAACATCGATACTTTTTACATGATATGGAATGTCATCTAGCTACTTGATAGACCTGATATTTATAAATCACCTAGCAAACCTTCAATAAATGTTGGTTAGGGTTGCCTGCAGGCTGAATACTCAGAATATCTTCCTAATCATGGACAGATGTTGCTGTCCCACAAAACAAATAGTTTGTGCGGCCTGCAGCATCAGCAGCATGTTCATTGAAATGAAAAGGCTCAGTTGGGAAGAACAGGGACTAGCGAGCCAGAAGAAGAAATGAAGAGCTGAGCACTCCATTTAGAGACAGATTTCCACTGAAGTCTTTTATAAACACATATGGAGTACAGAAACAGTTCTCCTTCATTTCTCTTAATGATTACATCACCCTGTTATGGTGACTAATGGGGAGACACACAGTCTTGCTTGTTCAACATTTTATTGCGTGTGTGTGCGTGTGCGTGTGTGTGTAGGTGTGTAGTGGGTGTGTGTGTGTGTGTGTGTGTGTGTGTGTGTGTGTGTGTGTGTGTGTAGTGGGTGTGTGTGTGTGTGTGTGCGTGTGTGTGCGCGCGTGTGTGTAGGTGTGTAGTGGGTGTGTGTGTAGGTGTGTGTGTGTGTGTGTGTGCGTGTGTGTGTGTGTGTGTGTGTGTGTGTGTTTCTAATGACCTTGCAGGGCTGCTTGTCTCACCTGAACCGTCTGTGTTCCTCTGGGGCTTGTTCTTGCTCAGGGCCTCCATCACGTCCTGGATCCTCCACAGCTCCTTCTGAATGTGAACATGCTGCTGGCTGGGGGGTTCAGTCTAAACACACCCACAGAATAGCCGTTACTTTCAGGCAGAGAGATTTTGTATGCACAGTATCTGTTATTAAACAGTTAAGTCTTCATGCCTGTAACAGTATAATGCGACACGCCAGACATGTATAAGCAGTGTTGTCGCTCATATCTAACATGGACAACTAAAAGCCCTGTGCCTTCTTTCTGTACAAAATGGCCTCTATATGTGTGGGAGTGTTTCATTTTCACTTAGCTACAGGGTACGTCTATAGGTGGCCCCTCTCCTACACTCAATGCATTTATGTAAATATGTAGGTTGTTTTCTTCCAGTATTGTGATTGATAGGCGCTGCACGAAGGAAATGTACTACATTATGAAAATAATAGTGATGATTAATATGCCTGCATTTTTTTAAAAGCTTTAAAATGTAATTATGCACAGTCAACCCTCCAACATACCCCATTCATTCTATCTCCCCTGAAGGCAGAGAGAGAGAGATACAATTACCATTCTCCTGTTAACTGTGGGTGTTTTCTAATAAAAGGTAAGTCAGAGAACACAGCTGCCTCGCTCACTCACTCCCTCCCTCACACTCACTAATGGGCCAAACAGGCCTGTGTAGTGGCCAAAGGCCTTTGGCTAAATGGACAAAATGAGAGGCCAGAGAGGGCGACATGAAAGAGAAAGATAGAGGAAGGGGAATGAAATGAAAGGGAGTGGGAGAGAGAGAGGGAGAGAGAGAGAGAGAGAGAGAGAGAGAGAGAGGGAAAAGGGGCAAAAAAAAAAAAAGCAGGCCATTTGCTCTCATTAAAGCCCAGTGTTCCCTATGCACTCTGCTGCGCTAATCAATCACCTTCATGGCCATTTCCCCTCTGGAGCTAAACGAGGGCTGATGCTTCAATAACTTCAGCCCAGCAGAGGGAGAGAGTGTGTGAAAGTGAGGTGAGGGAGAGAGGGGGTGAGAGATGGGGGGGGGGGGGGGGGGAGAGATGAAGGGAAGAGAGAGAGGAGGTGGGAACGACTCGTTTGATGTAGATCCTGGGTGTGTTTGTGTTTTGGGTGTGTTTGCCTTTTGGTATCATGGCAGAGGGCCATACTTTGCTCGCTATGCACTGAAGAAATACAACCATTTCACCCATGCTGGGCATCTGAGACACAGGTCTTACAGGGGGGTGTTCTGGGTTATAGAGGAGTGCTGGGCATCTGAGACACAGGTCTTACAGGGGGGTGTTCTGGGCTGGTACCTGAGGGCTTCCCAGTGCCTCGAGCTGTTCCAGTAGGTTGCTCTTGGCTATAGTGACGTCTGCCTCCAGCATGTCGTAGTCTCTCCACGACCGCTCCAGTTCCTGTGAGAGCACCCAAGTCACCTCAGATTAGAAACAGATATCCTCTTCCCCATCCCCTTCCCCAAGCTATAGAAACTGTACTTTCAAAGATTCAGTCTGCACAGCATATCACTGAATCTATGTGAGTATACATACATTTGAATTCTGTGAACATTGACAAGTAAGAGTGTGTGTGTGTGTGTGTGTGTGTGTGTGTGTGTGTGTGTGTGTGTGTGTGTGTGTGTGTGCTGGGACTCACGGTGCTGACGCGGGACAGCTCCCGGCAGGTGCTGAGCAGGCCACTCTGGAGCAGGTCCCTCTGCTGGATGACGCTCTGCATGGCCGCCGGATTCTCTGCGTTCATCTCAATCTCCTGGCTAGCCGACAGCAGCGCCGTCTCTAGGGTGTGCTAAACACACACACGTGCGCGCACACCAACACACACACACACACACACACGCACAATCACACACACACACACACACACACACACACACACACACACACAATCACACACAGACAGACACAGATGGTGACTACCACGTGCTTCCTGCTCACACGGCTGTCACGGAACAAACCACGACACAAGCGTCCCTACGGTTCTGGCAGCAGGACAGGGACTGGTGGAGCGGGGCACAGTGCTGCGGTCGCCGCTTCCCCACCTCAGGGTCGGACATCAAACATATTTCAATGCCACAGCTGCCGGGACTGTTTGCACATGACCTGATTACGCCTCCCGCAACCAGATGTTCCAAAAATTCTCCACGTATAATGCTCTGTATTTGCACACGGATGCAAAGCCTGAACAGACAGGGCTGATCTCAGAGCAGAGGTGGTGAGAGCACTCTCTGCATAATTCAATTCAATTTTATTTATATAGCGCCAAAACAATACAAATCGTCTCAAGGAGCAGGGCCTGAACCCCCCCTAGAACAAGCACAATGGCGACAGGGGCAAGGGAAAAACTCCCTGTTAATCAACGAGAAACCTTAAACAGAACCTGCGGCACATAAGAGGGGGCCTATCTGCCCCCTGGAGGCCGGCCGGGTAGAGTGATGACTACCCCCATGGGCTGGTCTCAGAACGGTGGAGGGGAGGGCGCTCTTTTCTCCCGCTGGAAGGACGAAGCTTTTATACTAACATCAAGGTTTCCAAATGGCGACGGGTTGATACTAGTAATAGGAGTGACGGTGGAGGCTGAGATGTTTACCTTCTCTCTGTGGAGCTGCTGCAGCTTGTCCTCTTGGGTGCGAACCACCTTGTCCTGTTCACACAGCCTGCTCAACTTGGTCTGCAAACACCAAACATCACCACGGTTGTGAGGAGGTCCGTGCAATGGAATGACACAATCATACTATACTGAGCAGTTAAAACCCCTCAGTTCTGGCAACTGCAAGGATGAGTGATTGACTGACACCTGCTATTGTGTAGGAATCTCACAAAGAAAAATAAACAAAAAAAACACACAAACCAAGATGTGACTGAAGGAGTGGGGGTAAATGACAGTGTGCAAACAAAGGTGGCAAAGGATATAAGGGAGAAGTGTGTGGTGTGTGTTACAAAGAGAGTGTCAGAGACACTGTGTGTGTGTATGTGTGTGTGTGTGTGTGTGTGTGTGTGTGACAGAGAAGAGAAAGATAGCTTTATGAGGTGTAATGCTCACATCAATGTCATGCTCCTCTGGTCTGTACATATAGACATGTTCTCTGTAGTCATCTGGGCTCATCTGCTGGAATAGAGACAAAAAGGGTAAGAGAAAGGCAAGAGGAAAATAATCTTGTTTCAGTCACAAGTGCGCGCTCTCACACACACACACACACACACACACACACACACACACACACACACACACACACACACAGACATACACACACACGGCAGACTGTATATCTAATGCAGTTTCTCTGGCAGACTCCAGATCCAAGGTGGGCTCAAGCCAACCAATGTCCTGTAGCTACCTGACCTATTCCACCTGCATGCGATGACTCAGATTCTCTCACCAAAACATTAGCATTTTAACTCTGCGGAGGTATTGCACAGATCTGTCCACAGCAGAATCCAGAAGGCAGAATATGGGAGCAAAACAAAAGCTTACAGCTAACTAATACTAACACAACTAATTAAGCTACTTACTTACAAAACACTCCTGAACAGCAACACTCGCTTACTAACATGACTAAACACCAACAGACCGTGCAGAACATAATCAGTGGCTGACTACAGCCGATTTCGTAGACGATTACAGTGGCATTTACCCTCTAAAGGGAACACAAGCATGGAGGGCATGCCAGATATGCCTTCTGAACAAATCGACGACAGGGAAACTGGGTCTCTCAGACATGCGAGGCTGCTGACGTTACACTAAAACCGCTCTCAGCGTTCAACCGTTTCAGCGTTTCGTTTTCCCAAGTTCCCCTCGGCGGCACGGTCAGAGCGGCTCGCGACCGGCTGTTTGGCACATCAGGAAATCTGCTTACAGGCCCATCTGCAGGGTGGCTTAAGGACAGCTGATGGCTAGTGGCTCATTTAAACATTTATTTCAGAGGGTACATCAGGACAAGGGGGAGTGGGAAAAAAAAAAAAAAAAGAATAAAACCTCAGCCATTATGGTGTTTGCAGCACAACAACAAAATGGCAAAGACGATCACCATCTCAGCCCTATCCCTGGTTCTAAGGCAAGCTTTTCTAAATGAGTACGTATAGCCCAGGCCTGCGAATCACAATGAGGAGCATGGCTTCTCTGAAATGGATAGCGGTGAGGGGGTGTGAGAAACAAGTCCCATGTCGCGAAAAGCTTTTAGAGTATTCACCTGCACCACACACACCGCCCCCAAACCCCCATTCAGTAATTGCGTGGCCGCCTGGTCGAGTTCTGTGGCGCTTCCTTCGCTGCCAGACGTCTCGCTTCCAAGCCCATTAGCATCGACGCCTTTCGGCGGCCATTAACGAAGCACTTATCCTTCAGAGACATTACATCCAGGAGAGGCGTCGCGTGCGCCCCAACAACAAAGCGGCTCAGTGTGTGTGTGCGGCCGCCATTAGAAACTGCACTGGATTTGGGGTTTTGTAAACATGTTGGTTTCGAAACATCACCAACCTCAGAATCACACAGACAGACAAGCAAAACACTCGTAGTAATTTGCAATCATGAATACACACACAGACACACACACACACACAGACAGACACACACACACACACACAGACACACACACACACACACACACACACACACACAGAGACACACACACACACAGAGACACACACACACACACAGACAGACAAACACACACACACACACACACACACACACACACACACACGCACTTACAGCGAGTGCTCATATATACAGGGCTTATGGACACTGACGTCACGCGCAGTCTCCACCACAGCAAGGATGCAGTGTGTCGCAAGAGAGCCATTCCACACTGAGCATGCAGATGCTCTGCGGGTGCAAGAGCGTTGTGTGAACGGAAGTGAGCGAGAGAGAGAGAGAGCGAGAGAGAGAGAGAGAGAGAGAGAGAGAGAGAGAGAGAGGAAAGGGACACACACTTCCTGTGGATGGAGATGCAGCCGTCGCCGTGCCAATGGAGAAGAGGGGGAGGAGGAGGAGTGGAGCAAACAGCAGCACTTTTACACCCGGCACTCATGGTTACAAAAGTGGCAGGAAGTAATGTCACAAACACACAAACAAACAAACAAACAAACGGAGGCTGGGTACTTCTGCTGGTCCCATGAGTGCTTTGAGGGCCACTGACCTCCAAGTGATTGTCCCAGAAACACCGCACACTAACCTACAGCAGAGAGCAGGGTCATCCACATCCTTCTAAAAATGATTATGCAAGCCACACCAATGTACTTTGAACCAGGTTTAAAACAAAAACTCATCTGACCATCCACACATCTCCTCTGATCAATTTTAAGGGGCCAGTGTTTCAAAAACAGCAGATAAAAACATCCTTTGATCATTAACAATGTATGCACTGCACCCAGAACACATGGTTTAAATAAAGTATATCCCTTTGTGGGCACACTTCTAGGACCACAAATAAACGGCGGGAAAGTTCTTCTAGTTGCCAAGTAGCTCGCTTTTAAAGAGTGGTTCTTCTGAGACAAGCCGGCCTTTTCATCTCTTGCGGTTCCTGGCAGACCGGCGGCCATGAAACATTTATGCTCCGCTTTAATTCACGTCCACTGGCTGGGCTACAACAATGAACACCAGAAAAACAAAAGGGGGAGAGAAACTATGAAGGAGTGCAAGTAAAAGGGGAGAAAGGGCCCTGAGCAAAAATAAGTGTTTTGGCCTTCTGAGCTTGGAGGGGAGGTCACAGCAGTCCATTAGAGTAGCATCAGTGGGCTAGGGCACTCCCATCGCAGCAGCTTCTGTGACTCACCACTGACCGACCAATGACAGACGTCCTACATCTACGAGGTTTCCACTGTTGAGAATCGTTATGCCTCTTAACCTTCTCATACCTCGTACTTGATAGAGTGACAATTAAGTAGCACCTGAACTGCTGACAGGGAAAGATGAAGAACAAAAATTCTTGGACCTTGGATAGGGCAGGGATCTGAATCCAGAATTGGCTCTCGCTAGACTGCAGCAATCGCTCTGGCATAGCTTCACCATTAGCATCAGACAACAGGGATAAACAGAGCTACCAGCGCACACTCCATCAGCCCTCCCTCACTGCTGAGCTCAGACAGTGCACTACATCACACTACACCACACCACAGCACAGCACAGCAACCATGCTCACATCTGCACAGCAGTTCCCAACAGGAAAAACAAATAATAAAAGCAAAATGGATGAGATGTACACACAAGACCGAGGTCTAAGGAAGGGGGAGATGAGGACTGGACGTCTGGGGAGCGTCTGCCAAAATGAGGGCGTGGTGTGGGTGGTGTGGGTGGTGGGGTTGGGGTTGGGGTGGGGTGGGGGGGGGAGACAGAAGCAATGCCATCGGCTGGCCGAGACCTTACTTGCTGGTAGAGTGTCGGCCTCGGGGCTGAGTTCTCAATCATAGTGTGAATGGTGAGGATTAAGGGATCATTTTCCTTCATCTAGTTCCATGTGAGAAAGTAGGGGGGAAGGGAGCAACATAGTGAGTCAGTTTTCACCGTACAGCCTGAGTTCAGAGACAGCAGTGTCAGTGACATGAGCTTGGCTCTTTAGATGAACTCAAAAATATGAACTCGCAAGTTGCTTGATCTGTATGGCAAGCTATTAAAAAACCAAGACAAGAAGCTAAAGGTTTGATTTAGCAGGCTGGAATGGCTGTTTGGTGATTTATTTAAAATACTTCAAAGGACACAGTCAATGAATAGCTGAAGATCTTTGCAATCTGAAGATCTTTGCCTCTCACTGCAGGACTGTTGGCACTGTGTGACCTTTTCACAGCAAGGCAACTGAATAATTAGCTGCATGGCAAAGACAGTCGGCGGTCCCTTACAGAAATAGACAAGAATGCGGAGTCTGTGATTGGACTTGACAATTCTGTCAATGCTTTTACGGTTTTAAAGAGATCCTGATCATAGGCACAGTATTAAAGCCAAAGGCAAGGTGGTAGAGGTAGAGTAGGGAGCAAATATAAAAGGTTGAGAGTACTGGTGAACCTGTAAAAGAATCACACACATCAGAAAGCTTTGAAAGATTCAGAGGAGGACTCTTTGGCCCCATCAAAAACCTGCCCATGTCTGAGATTGCATAACTCCATCCTTTTAAGTTCTCTGGATTGTAATTAGTCTACAGCTGCAACTCTCAGTCACATCATGCTTGCTTCGAAACCTCTTCCATAACGACTTTGCAGTGTTTGTAAATGAAACCAAAGGAGCTCAATAATGAGGGACTGTGCATTGCTGTCATGCTTCTTCTTTCAGATAAGCGGGCAGATTTTTGCACTGTCATGCGCCTTCTTTCACAGATTAGCGGGCAGATTTTTGCATGGTCATGCTTTCTTCTTTAACAGATATGCGGGCAGATTTTCTTTTAAAGAGGCACAATGTTCCATTAGACTTTCTTTGGTAGTGGGAAACATAAACAATGAGAGCAAAGTAAAATGTTAGTTGTCCTCTTGGTAGGCACACAAAGAAATCGCACAATCATGCATGGCACAGGCCTGCAAAGGATTCTGGGAACTCCCACCTGCTCGTCCAGATACATGAGGTTCCTTTGGAGGTGGTGTGACAAAATGTCGTTCTGGCATCAGCAGCAGAAGAAAAGAAGAGATGAGAGGAAGAGTGAGGAGGAAAAACACAGACTAAGAGATCAGGCTAGATGAATTGACGCAAGCGCAAAACAACAAAACAACAGAACAACAGAAATACGATACAGTGGCAGAGAGGAAAACAAGTACAAGTAGACAGGCAACAACTAAAAAGACACAGAGGTGGACAAAGGTGTGAAACCTAGTAGAATGTAAATGTGTGGCTGACAAGCCTGAAGAAATAGCAAAGATGCAACGAAGAACAATGAGTCAGTATGTAGTTACTGCCACCTGTGAGACAAGACCAGTGGTTATGCTCGAGTTAGTTGCATATTGACATGAACATTGTGCTGCTGCCAGTCTGGTAGATTCCCACAATACCAAAATGGTGAACAGTAAATCCACAAGATGCAACATCTCCATGAGACATGAAGATAAAGGCACTGTGCAGGCTTAGCGTTAGCATCACAAACGCATGGCACAATCGGAAAAAATATACACCCAAAACATCTTGGCAACACACATGGAAGACACAAATCTGATGAAAACCAATTCGAGTGAAAAGTCAACCGACAAAAAACATGCTAAAATATCTCCAGTGAATATAACCGAAAGAAAACAATGACATGAGGTATGAGCATGTCAAAATGAGACCTGCGTTGCCATTAGTTGCTTCATGCTGTCGATGCCGTTAACCCTTGAACACTTTTTTTTTTGCGTCTCAGCCTGGGTGTCCTACATTCCCACAGACGAATCACGTATAGTCTACAGACTTAAGAGAGTGCTTAGAGGAAGAAATCCTGAAATGACATTCATTAGGACCGGGCCATGGAGTTAAGCCTGGCCCCCACCCCTCGCACACATTGCCTTCATGGCTATCCCGCTCGGATTTCCCACTAAACATCTGGTGAGATTTCTTGACCCCAATGTAAGCTGCTTCACATCTCGGCTCTTACTGCTGCCTGTTATTGTCAGCAAATCACTCTCAATATGAAGACCGAATGAGTGCTTGCTCCTGGTTTTTGACGGCGAACTACTTTGACCCACAGACATGAAGTCCATCATGGCTTTGTGACTGAGACTATCCCCAAGGGTTAACGGAATCAGCAGTGCAATGAAAACAGATAAAGCTGGTTCACAATGATGTTTTCCCCCCACTTGCAACTGCAGTTGCAAACGTGCAAGAACCAGTCAAGAACAAACCAAGCAGAGCCAGCCAATGAAACAAACAAGGAGCCACAAAGGCCAGCTTGGTTATCTTGGTGCAAAAATGTGACAAGTATCAACCCCAAGCATCAAGCTCTTTGTTATAAAGCAACTTATAACTAAAAATGAAAATACGACAAATTAAAAATAAGTAAGTAAACAAATACGAGCATCTTTGTCCCAGGGGCGACAGTGCAGGGGGGTGGGGGGGGGGTGGGCGCCCCCTTTCAGGCAGGCTGACCTTTGGGTTGCCGGTGTCGAGGTTTAGCTCCATGAGTTGCGCTAGCGTGTGCTCCCGGATGTTGGTGAGCTCGGCCTGCTGCCGTCGCAGTTTGATCAGCAGCAGGGTCAGCTCCTCCGGCTGCGGCCACACAGGGGCAGGGACTCGGGGTTAGAGCAGGACACGGCACGGCAGGTCACGTCACGTCACGACATGACATGACAATCAACCAAACCCCTGTGCCCCAAACACCACTGCATCACACACACACACACACACACACACACACACACATCCACCCTTCACACAACAGCATGGTGTATCTACGTACAGTGATAGATTTGGATCATAGAGTCGATCTTGGTGAGAAAACTTCGAAACTGCTGAAGAATCTACGGGACACATGTAATATTCTTCCCTGAAGGTGCAGTCCTAATGGCTCAGTAAATTGCAACATTGTAGGTAAACAGATTCTGCAGACCAACCGGTAGCATGCAACCAGTATTAACTCACAGGTCCTCTACAACACCTAATAATGGATCAAATCAACAACTGCAAAAGCAGCAAAAGTGGATAAACATTAACTCTACATTAAAAATGAAGATGTTCAGCTTGTTTTATCTGTCTCTAAATGGTGTATGCAGGTTTGTGAGCTATAAGGTGATGAAGCCAATTTGCAAACTTGCAAATTTAGTTTTGAGCTGCTACTATTGTTTTGTAAAAGGCGTTTTAACTATACGCTAAACGTAAACATGAAACAACTAGAAGTGCCGACCTCAGCCAAGGCCAAACGGCGTATCTCGCAAAACATTAGCGAAAATGAAAGTACATTTGTGGATCCGCCCTGTAATTCAGTTCTGCTCCAATATATAATGGGTTCTTTCCTGGCCCGTACTACACCTGGCCACTAACTTTCATGAAAATCAAGCCAGTTGCCGCACCACACCGAAAACATAACCTCCTGGGCGGAGGTAAATATTTTGTCTTACCCCTTCTATCAACAGTTCAAACGTAGGGAATCTCAGATGACCAGCTGGCAGCCACACCAACTTTTACCTCAAGTGTAGCAAATTTCCTTCTTCAAAAAGCCTACTCCAGTAATAGTAAACACTGCTAAGGTCTCTGTGACTTGCACACCATCATTCTGGCAGTTTTCCATTGTCATCATCTCAGCAGGATTGGGGGGAAGGGAGATCACGGTCAGTCCTCCCTCTCTGCCTCTCCAAATCACAGTGTTGAAAGACTCAGTCTTGTCGGCTTGAAGGGTCAACAACTAGCCTTACTTTAAATGATAAGCCTGAGTTCAGGAGAATGTGTTTTAATTTTACAGGTGGCCATTTTAGGAGTATTTGGGAGCTTACACATGAAGTGCAGATTGAGGGTCGATCGCAGCAAAGAGCAGTAAATAATCTCAATCTACAAATGGCTGACACAAGCAAATACACATGCTGGTAGCATTCATGACCAAAATTCATGACACTGTTCTAACTATGGGAGGGACACACTTTAATTAATTTGAACTGTGCCTATGAGCCAGTAAGTAAAAGAAACGGAGTATGACTTTGGACATACGGAGCGGCTTTTAGTAACTGTGAATAGTGTAAGAGAGCTTATGGAGTAAACACATTTTAATTCCTTCCACATGGGACAGGCCCTGGACCACCACTGTGCAAGCCCTCCCTCAATCTGCCACTGAAGACACCCTACTGCTACGACTCCATGGATAACACACAAGTCAACTGAGGCAGGGGGGAGAGAGAGAGAGAGGAAGAGAAAGAAACAGATAGAAAGTAGGAGAGAGAAAGGAAAAAATGGTTAGTGAGAGAGAGACAGATAGACAGACAGACAGACAGAGTGAGAGAGCTTGAGGGAAGGGCAGGCAGGGGGGTTTGTCTTGGAAAGAGCCCCATTAAACCCAAATGGAAATCTGTGCCCAACCCAAGCATGAAATTACAGGGTGGTATATCAAACATTTGCTGCAGAGAGGCCAGAGGCAGACGAGGATAAACTGAGGGGCAGAGGGGGGGGGAAGCAAGGAAGGGCGTCAGAAAAAGAAAGAGAGAGAGAGAGAGAGAGAGAGAGAGAGAGAGAGAAGGGGAGAGAAGAAAAGGAGGGAAGGAGGTAGCTCACCGTTTTCCCTTGTAGTGTCTGAGGAGTAATGGTCTGGATTGGGATTCCTGTTGGGATGGATCTACGATCAGGTGGATAACCATACTGCAGAGAGAGAGAGAGAGAGAGAGAGAGAAAGTGAGAAAATAAGAATAAGTCAGATATTCAGAAATGCACTGATCAGTCTATCATTTTGGAGTCGGATTATTGACATAAGCATATTTGAGCACATAGCAAACATCACTCAGCTTTCCTGAAACACAGCATTCAGGGTGAACGGAAAATAGTTGTATTGTGGCCCCACCACACGAAACATTAGATTAAACCAGTTTAAACTGGTTCACCACATCTTCTGTGGTTTAAGCTACTATTCAAAATCTGACTGCAAACTCATCATCAATATACTGCTGTCATCTTATCTGCAACTTCATCCGTGCATTTAGCAAACGTGACTCTTCCAGAAAGACATCTGATCGGCGTTTATAAACCACAGTTTAAATCCAAATGTGTCTGCATACAAATCCAGATTCAGAAAACCACAATCTTAAACATGGCCGTGTCTCTCAAGAATGGCAGGGGAGGGTGGATGGAGCCCCTACCTGGGTCGGCTGCCCCCGGTGGCGGCGGTCGATGCTGAGGTCCCCGCGGGCGTAGACGGGCGAAGAGAGCTCGGAGCGCGAGCTGCCTCCGTGGTAGCCGTGCAGCGGCGAGTAGCCAGCCTGGTAGAGCGAGCCGTGGGACGGCGAGGGCGGGATGAAGGGCCCGGTGTGCTCGGACAGGTTGATCATGGTCTTGGGACTGGGCATGGCGCCGTAAGGCTGGTGCGGCGGCATCCGCTGGTGCGGCGGCCGGGTGTAGGCCTGCCGCTGCTGCCACTCGTGCAGCTGCCACATGGTGTCGTCACGCATGGAGCGTCGCTTCTCCATGCCCCCGGGGGCGGAGTGAGGCGCGGGGCCCAGCACGCGGTCGTAGAGCGAGGGCGAGATGCTGCACACGCTGTCGGGCCGCGCCAGGCTGTTGCGCGGGAGCGTGCGGTAGCCGTCGGCGTAGAGGGGCATCGCCACCGGCGGCCGGTGGCTCGGCATGTTCCTGGGCAGCGTCTGGTAGGAGGAGATGCTGAGAAGCCAAGCAGGTTGAAAAAGAAGAAGAGAAAAAAAAAAAAAAGAAACAGTGCTTAAGAGAAACAACGTGTCTTCGCCGTAGCAAAGTGATGATTATTCATACACAAAGACACCTTAATGTATTATTTATTTGAACTGGCACAAGGTGACATGAAGGACTGTCAGTCATTGAATTACAATGAGCGCCGCCGCTGCTGCTGCTCCCCTGAATAATTACTCCTCAGAATAATTTGGGATGGAGTGATTCAGTGATGTGAGCAGTCACTGGAATGATCACCTCCGGGTGTTTACTTCCTTTTAGTCTCGCTTGCCACACGCTTTTGCACCGAAGCTCACTTAGCGGTGCATTTTGCCTCTGCCATCGTCTCCATTACACACCCTGGCAGCCGGCTAATTATTCAAATCGAGGGTGCCAAATCGTCCAGAGCGGGTTGTAGGTGAGGGTCAGCATTTTGAGATCTGATTTTGACTCGTGAATAAGATTTACAAAATCATTGGGGAATGATTGGTAGTATGCTGTGGCAGGGCATAACGATGCAGGACATAATGCTGAGGGTTTGTAGGACAAACAAAGACCAATCAGATTTTAACAAGGAGGGAAAATAGGCTGGAAGAGAATGAGCACAGTGCATACCGCAAAGGAAAGTTTAAAACGAATGGCATGAAGCTAACGCTATGTGAAAACTCAACATTTCACTTCATTAGTTCAAGAGACAGGAAAAAAATATATATTTTGTAGGAGCAACTGAAACAAAACAAATCTTGTTTAAAAAAAGTGCTGCACCAAGGTATACTAGAAACACAAGGTAATACTCTCAGGAGTTGAGTTATTAAAAGACACATTATATAAAATAAAAATGCTCAACACCACATTTTGCAGAGCACCTTGAGAGACAGATTTGAATCAACTGAAAATAAAATCAGCTTATGTCTGTCTCTCAACAGCCAGTCATTTCAATCTGCAGAATGAGAAAGAATCGACTGAGCTCTGTGTTCACTTAGTACTACTGCACCTGAAGCATGCATGAAAGCCTGTCTGGACTTTCTCATGCTGTCTGATGTATTGAATAGAATATGGGATAAACTAAAGGGAAATGAAAGCAGAACGATTCTCCTTGGACACATCCTTTCTCCAAAACAAACAAACAAACAAACAACAAATCCTCTGTTACATGCCTTAAAGTCTTGTTTGTTTACACCATTTCAACAGTCCATTTGCCAGTTTTGAGCTTTTTTTTATAGGCCACTAATTCTGATTAATTTTCAAATTAATTTCAGTGATATATGATCATGTGATGGACAGATAAACAAACCCATCTTTCCCACTAACCACCCAGGCCATTTACTATGTGGTTCTGTCGGCCGAAACGTAAATGTAAAAAAGGTTGTTCATTCATTTTATGTAGCTAGTAGGCGTGCTACTTTAGACCAGAACACCTTACTGCTGCTTTAAAGCAACAGTATGAACGTTTGTACACTGCTGCATGAACTACCTCAAGCCCTTTACCATGTAAGAGCACAAAAACAGAGGCCTGCGTGGATCACACAGTCCTGCCTTGCCTCACCTCCTGGTGTCGTCGTCCTGGCCACGCCCTCTCTGCGAGCGGACCCACTGTTCCAGCTGCTGCATGGAGTTGGTCCTCTGCAGGGCCTTCTGGGGCTCGGGCACGGGCGTCTGGGCGCCCGCTCTCTGGGAGGGCCCGTTGCCCAGTTCTTCTCCAGGGCTACCCCGTTCTGCCACACCGGTGCCGTTGAGCTGGGCCGGACTGTACTGGAGGGTCTGGTTGGGTCCCCCGTTGGCCGGCTGCTGGTACTGCATGCGTGCGCCGGTGATCTTGGTAAGTGGCCGATCCCGGTCACCGCCGTCCGTCTGGAAGCCGTAGCGCTCAGCGTCGTGGTGTCGCTGGTCCTCCTCCAGCGGAGGACGCTCTCGCTCGAGGCTCCCGCTGTCACTCACTTGGTCTGCGCACTGTGGCTGGGAAGGGGGCTGCTCAGGCTGCTGCTGCTGTTGTTGCTGCTGCTGCTGCTGCTGCTGCTGCTGGGGCTGCTGCTGGGGCTGGGGTTGCTGTGGGGGGTGGTGGTGGTTGGGTCCGTTGTTCAGCACGTCCTGTGGGCCGCACTGCTCCACTTTCAGCCGGTCCAGTCTGGAGGACATGTGGGGAGGGGACCGATGAAGGAGAGGAGTGGGGGTGGGGGTCAAAGAAAGAAGGAACTGATCAATTACTGAAAGAAAGACATCAAGCCACTCGTGGGAAAGAGAAGGGTCGTGAAACCTTGGCAGCCGCTCGGATTTTAGTTCAATAAAACACGCTGGACGCCATCCCGCAGACAGCAGCTTTTCTTAAAGACACTTCTCACAGGGGCCATGGCTCAGCTGCTTTTTCATTTAGGTAACCACTAGCAGGGCGCTGGGGGGAGGGGTTTGCTTGAGCTTGTGCTGCTGGAGACAACAGGACGGCGAGACACTGCAACCTGATCCCCCGGAGGGGAGACCCAGTGCCCCTCCACCTGTCACTATTTACCATTAGCACAGGACAGGAGGCTCTGCAAATAAAGCCCACTCTCTCATCGACACTTTCTGCTCTCTTCCTGCATCTGCTCTTTAACAGCCCCACACACGCTCTCTCTCTCTCTTTTTTCCTTTCCTTTTCTCCAAGCCTCACCCTTTCTCTCTTTTGCCCCAGCAATCATTAACAGTGGTTCTGTACCCAGCAGTATTCTTTACATAGCCCATACATTTTGT
Source organism: Clupea harengus (assembly GCF_900700415.2). Classification (NCBI taxonomy): domain Eukaryota; kingdom Metazoa; phylum Chordata; class Actinopteri; order Clupeiformes; family Clupeidae; genus Clupea; species Clupea harengus. Next base: position 28,508,030 of record NC_045154.1, read on the forward strand.
TATGCATCTTGCTTTCAAGGGAAGACTTCCTATCACTATTTCCAAACAGACTGAAACAGTGGCCTTTAAAAGGCACAGGCTTTGAGACTGACCTGGGGGTGTGTGGCGGACACAAGCATGCAGAGAGTATATCTCCCCCCCCCCCCCCCCCCCCCCCCCCAGTCCTTCCGCATGTCTCTGGGCTGTTTCATGTGCAGGGCTGAGGGTAATGGATTTCCCATGTGTCCCAGTGGGCAGTAAAAGACACACTGGGGCCTTGTGAAACCTCAGACCCGCATGAGCTCATGGGCGCTCGCTGAGCTGCGCTCGCCCCGCCGGCCAATTACAAGCGTTTCCAGCAGGGAGCCAGACTATCAGTCCTCTCTAAGCTTCCAGTGACAATTATCCCTTCGGATTTCATGACAGTGGAGCGAGATGAGAAAGGGAATGAGACTGAGGAAAGGAGAGACAGGGGGAGAGAGAGAAACAGACAGACTGAGAGACAGAGGGGAAAGGAAGTTTGAGAGAGAGAGAGAGAGAGAGAGAGAGAGAGAGAGAGAGAGAAAGCGAGAGAGAGAGGAAAGGGAGGGGGAAAGTGAAGACAGAGAGACTAAGACCGAAAGAAAGAGAGACTGAGACTGAAAGAAAATCCATGGACAGAAATTGTGAGAGAAAAAGAGAGACACAGTATGACACGGTGGTTGCCAGGTGACCATCGTTCCGCTCCAGTCTCCTTCTTCAGATGACATATCTGCATACTCTGGCATCCTTCCCCGTTACCTGGCACTCCTGCACTCGCTCCACTCAGCACCCCCCTCCACCAGCGCAGTCCCACTATGCATTATTTACACCTTTTAAAGGCTAGCACAACACCGCCGCTTATATAACTGTGAGGTGTAAGCGTTTCTCAGGCCCCCCCTGAGAGTGAAATATGCTGAAGTCAATGAGCTTGCATTATAACAGCTCTTGGCATCGGGGATCGCACAGGCGAGCCAACAACAGAGGGCCCGCTCCAGCGAGAGAGAAGGGAGCTAAATTAAATGCTTTGGCTCGAAGACGCGTTTCACTACGGCGTGAAGAGTTGGGGGAAGGGAGGTGTTGACTTAATGCTGATCCCTCGAATCAAGGTTAAAATAAGAGTAGAGTCGTGGAGTCTGGTATAACCGGACTCCCAATTTCTCTGGTGAGTGAGTAAGGCTACCACAAGAATGAGCTGGAAGCTGGTTAGGAGTCATGCACCTTTCATCACAACTCAAGCCTGATGCAATACCCACAGAATCCTCCTGACAGACCGTCGACACGGCTCAACACTTCAAATGCACAGATGCTGGGTAACTGGTGATAAGCTTGGCTGACTGAGGAATATATGCCTTACGCACCGACCCACACAAACACAAGCACAAACACACAAGCACACACACACACACCTCTTGATTAGGTTGGCGTGCACCAGTGTCGCGTCGTTCATCACCTTCATCCAGGACTCCATGTCTTTGGCCGTGTCGGTGCAGAAGTAGTAGGTGCGCATATTTGGGTGTGCAGCCTGGTTTGGTGAAAGGAGAGTGTCAGAGAAATGCAACCTGCAGGGAAAAAAAAGAAAAACAGAGAGAGAGAAGCCAAAAAAAGGGGAAAAGAGAGAGAATTTGAGAGGGGGTGAAAGAAATAAAGTAGGATAGAAAACAAGAAAAGAGAAAGGAGAATGGATTGTTATTAGTGCGTTTGATCCAAAACCTTTCAAGGGGGGAAAAGGTTCAGTATAACATTAACATTAAACATGGGGAAATCAGACAAAAGGCAACACAGAAGTCACTAGATCATTCTCAGGGCTCTGCGAACAGCCCGAGAGCAAACACAAAGCCAGTTGCTTACATGGTTGAGTTTGCGATGCAAAGTCACCTCAACAGGACACAACTGCTGAGGGATGGGAATAGGATACAAGCGATACAATTCTCCAGCACAGAGGCCTGGCTGATGGCTTTAATAGAGCAGAATGAAGCTTGCCTTACCTAATTGCAGTACCACAGGCTCCAACAACCGCAATGCCGCTTTCGGTCAGGTCCGTCTCCCACCGCAAAGGCACACACAGGTCATTGTGAGAGAACGCAAGGGGTGAACATGTGAGTGAGTGCGTTGCATTGGGCAAAAAAAAAAAAAAAAAAAAAAAACAAGACACAGAACAGGTTGAGTAAGTCTACACAATATCCTGTTTACCAAGTTCCATTCCAAATGAGCTCAGGCCGTCTCTCATTTCAGACAGTCCTCAGGGGAGACAGGAGACAATTGAGTTGGTTGGGGGAAGGAGGGGGAGGGGCCCTTTGACTGGGGCCTCGGTCACCACAAGGGGAGGTGCACGAGAGTTCATGAAAGACTGTGCACTGCAAAGGTCGTGCGTCATTTCATTTCCTACCCTCTCCCAAGATTTTACTGTGATTTTATTGTCATCAGCGCTATGAGTTTGCCAGACAGATGCCAAGCCCTCTCCCTCAAACTGTTTATTCAATCACTCTCCTCCCTAATCTCTCCCCCTCTCTCTCTCTGTCTCTCTCCCTCTCCCTCTCTCTCTGGGCTCTGTGGTCAAGTCTGTCCTTCTGCAGACTCCTTGGTGTCTGCGCTTGTGGCTGTCATTGGCAATGGCCAGCTCTGCTCCTCTGTTTTTGCAGTGTGCAGTTTCCAGGCCCCGAACCTGAACCGTTGAGGTGAAAGACCCTCGGAGATGCCTTGGCACACGAACGCCTGGCTAAAGCGCTGACTCAAACCTGGCACTCCTGCCAGACTACCAGCAGCACCAGCACCAAAACCACTCGCCCCTCCCTCCCTCCCTCCTTCCCTCCCTTCTCTGGGTTCTCTCTCTCTCTCTCTCTCTGCTCCAGGACAGCGATACTTGGCCTGAAAGTCATCCTTGACCTGCTCTTGCCCATTTGGTTTCCATCCTCCACGTCTCTCCCTCTCTCCCTGTAATTCAGCCTTTCACACAGTGCTCCGCGGCCTATCATCATTTTAAGGAAAACAAGAGACCCCCCTCCCCAACCGCTCCCCCCCCCAGCCCCAACCACAGGAGCCTCCCACGCCACCAGCATGCAGAAAAACAGACGGTACTGACCTTGAAAGCGTACTTTCTGTTGATGTGGTCATCCACAGACAGCAGAGAAATATGAAAACTGGGCAGAAGAATGCTGCCGAGGATCCCTTCTTCCTTCTCATCTGTCGAGAGAAAAACCAAAATAGTCAAACTAGACAAATCAGAAAAGAAAGGAGAGGAGAACACAACAAAATGAAAAGCAAACCGCGTGGGTGTGCGTGTGTGTGTGTGTGTGTGTGTGTGTGTAAGGGGTGGTGTAGAATTCCCTGCATGCAGCAGAAGTGTGTTGTTTATGTATGCGAGCAATCCTTAAGCTCCGTCTCAGGCTTCTGTTTAGGAATCTGTACTCTGTTTTCCCCCGCAGCAGTGATCAAGATCATTCCCTTCAAAACATTTATTCGCTCAAGGCGCTCAGTCCCTCAGCAAAACATTAGAAACACACACACACACACACACACACACACACACACACAACTAAGGGCGAATGGAGATGCTTTCGTTGGCTCTGGTAGGCTCTGGAAGGATATAGGCTAGATCTGGAGGAATGAGTATGGCTGGCGATCAGACATAAGCACTAATGTCTCGGACAAAGTCCTGTTATACTGGCAGTGGAAGGAACTCAGCCATGTTCCGACAGGCTTGGATAAGCTTGAGCGCTTGCACAGGAACTATATTTATTTCCCCTATTTGATACAAACCATCTGTAGCTCCCGTGCTCACAGTGTGGCGACAGAGAGAGAAAGTCGCAGAGAAAGGGCGAGTGAGAAAGATGGCATGGGAGGCTATTGAGCTATCATGCTACACTCTGCTACTTGAGCTATTATGCTACACTATACTACTTGAGCTAATATGGTACATTGTAATACTTGAGCTATTGTGCTAAACTATACTACTTGAGCAATTATGCTACACTATACTACTTAAGCTATGATGCTACACAGTAATACTTGAGCTATTATGCTACACTATACTACTTGAGCTATTATGCTACACTACACTACTTGAGCTAATATGCTACATTGTAATACTTGAGCTATTGTGCTAAACTATACTACTTGAGCTATTATGCTACACTACACTACTTGAGCTAATATGCTACATTGTAATACTTGAGCTATTGTGCTAAACTATACTACTTGAGCAATTATGCTACACTGTACTACTTGAGCTATTATGCTACACTGTACTGCTTGAATTTGATGGGCAACTTACTGTGAATTTGATAGCAAACCTAAACAGAAAATACCCAGATATGAAAAGAATAACATAAATAAATAAATACTTCATGAGGTGGTTTGACACACCATAATATTTCATGACAGAAGACCCTAGAGACTGCCCTTGAAAACCAACAGAGAATGTGAGCAGAGACATCTGCAGCTGTGCAAAGGACAGACGTCTGACCTGCGGTTGACTGACACTTTGGCTCTCTCTCTCTCTCTCTCTCTCTCTCTCTCTCTCTCTCTCAGTGTGTTCAAACGCATAGCTCATAGCTCTCGCTGGAGCACAGTTTGAATAAACTAAGCAGGAATGGGTTATTTGAGTGTGGTTCATGACCTTCACGCTCTCGACTGGTCCAAATGGCCTTTAGTTTTGTGTTTGCTCTCGTCGCATCCCGTCTGAAATTGGCGGCGGAGGGCAGTCGGCCAAAACAAGCCCCGTCAATGTCCAGCACCGATGTATATATGGAGCTGGCTGGAACGAGCGCCAGGCTACTCTGTGCTGCTCGCAAGTGCTGCTTGTACACCTGGGGTCACTGCTATTGGATCAGGTGTTTCCATCTGATTTAATGGACTTTGATTTTCCATGCTTAATGTGAAATACGACAGACAGTGCTGATAACAGCCAATGATGAATACAGAGCAATGCATCATTAGCGAAACAGCCCTTGTATCACATGATGGTGCGCCGTGTTTGAAAAAGATTACCAAAGCAACACCTAATATGTCTGGTCTTTTTTAAACAATTAACATTTAAGATTAAATGGATAGGCAACAAAGAGGGTCTTTTTCAGACGCAATCAGAATCAGAATCAGAATCAGAATCAGAATCACACCTCTTCCAGGAATAATGAAGGGACAATCTGATCTAATGGCCATGCCTTAGCGCTCTAGTGGTTCATACAGCCGTTATTAAATCAGAATCTTGATCTCAACTGATCTCATTATACATCATGGGAGCTCCCCAGGCATCACAACCACTGATAATCACCTGCGGCTTGCAATTATAATCCTCTGAAGCCACTCGCAAGAGCTGAAATTCTTATTCCTATGACACTAAAGATGCTCCAGTGATAATGCTTTGAAGGTTCAAAGCCCCCTCCAACACACTTCATGTTTAGCTTAGAACATACCAAACCAAACAAAACATAAACACACTTAACTTCACTTTTGGCATGCAGAGTTCAAGACACTCGGCCTAATAACACCATGGGCCGATGGCTTGTTGTTTATCACAGAGGCGCCATATGGGAGTCTGCAAGACGCTGAGCAGAACTGTGGATCGTCAAGCCTTTTGAGCCTCACAATTAACTGGAGGGTAGAGCTGGTTTTGGGGGTGAAAACAGCGTGGCTATAAATCACTGGTGCGTCGGGGATGGAGGAAGGGTGATAAAGCTTGTGACAGACAACTTCGTCCCCCATTAACAAGAGCCTGTTTCCACTCAGCACCACTGACAGACAAGCATGGTGTATGTGTGTGTATGTATGTGTGTGTGTGTGTGTGTGTGTGTGTGTGTGTGTGTGTGTGTGTGTGTGTGTGTGAGGGGGCGTAGAGCACTCACCTCTGTAGTAGAAGAGGCACATGTCAGACAGCACGAACCACCTCTTCTTCCACAGCTTCATCCCTGTGCTGTCCTGCAGAGACAAAGGCGGGGAGAGAGAGAGAGACACGGTCGGTCAGGGCAGATCGCTTATTTCTGACAGTGAACAGTGACACAGAGGCGACGGGCGGGGGTGGGGGGGGGCATGTGATATCTGGGAGCACTGTTATCTCCACAGTTCAAACTCCTGCTCTCTCTGGGAGCCATACGCATACGTCTCAAATCCAGTGATGGTCGCCTTCCAAGGACGTCCAGGCATGCTATTTAAAAACCCTGAACCACACCTCAGGGGAAGGTCACTGGTGGCCTGTCTGTTGGCATTACATGGACAGGGCCACGGGCACATGCAGGCTCACACACACAAGCACAGATTTCACAAACAGACATATTT
>NC_045154.1:28516799-28546799 GCF_900700415.2 Clupea harengus
TACGTCTCTGCAGACCTGACTGATCTTTGGCTGAGCTCACTTTAGCTCATTCTGTCTAAACCACCGCGGCTCCAAACTTTTACCCTTAATGAGACTCTTTCTCTTTCTTTCTCTCTGCGTCTCAGCATTGCTCATTTAGGGAACCCAGAAAAAAAGAGGGGGAGGAGGAGGAGGGATGGCAAAGCTCACTATATGAATCAAGCCAATTACTTCCCTCATGTCATTAAGCTACAGATAAAGTCCTTTGTGTCACTGCACTTTAAATTGGCCCCAAAGTTTTCCTTTCACAAATTAAACAGCAGCTGAATTGTATAGTGCATTCAAGAACTATATTACTTGTTGTCCTCTTTGGGTGGCTACGGGGATCAAGGTTCGCATCCCAGTTTTTATGTTATGTCTATGCTCACTCACATTGTCTCTTTTCTTCCCCTCCTACTGAAGAGTATGTGCACTGTGGGATGCTGCTGCACACTGTATACCCACTAAACTGTTCTTCACCCAATACTTTCTACTCTCTCCATTTTATCCACTATTAATTCTGAATGCATCATATCCCTTTTTATTGTTCCATGGATGGCGCATGTATGCTAATATGTTTTGATCCTGATACGTGTATGAATCCATCTGCTTCCTTCTGATTCCTTCCCCCCCCCCCAAATCTCGAAAATGGAGCAAGTCTTGTTTGAATATAAAAACTCCAAAGCCAATCAGAGCTGGCAGGAGAAATAGATGTGTAACACTGGAGATCTATAGTGAAGGCTAAACCGCAGGATGGGTTTGACTAGATCAGGAGTACAATAACACAACATCTGGAAACCAAATGACAACAGAAACACTGAACAACCAAAGATATCTGCCTCCTACCACTTCACCCAATTAAGCATTTCGACCAACATCTCTTCATTTACAGAGCAGATAGTTCACCAATTCACTCATATAGCTGTCACAGACATGCTTCACACAATTCACATGGCAAATTTGCTCAACACCATGGACAGCAAGCGGTGAGGGCACAAGCATATGGGTCCACATAGATCACCTCTGTACAACAGGGTAGCAATCAGTTAAAAACATCCAACATTTAACAACTTGGCATTCCCGTGCAGGACACTACTTGGACGATACTTGGACAAAAAGACACTCACAGACATACCCACACAACGGTGGGATACCACACACACGTAGGCCCTATGACGTGGATAACATACACAAATGTGATCATATGTCACTGAACAAAGGACAAAATGGACGAAGAAAACAACATTCAAAGACAAACTATACTGTCTATAAAGTCTAAGCCTTTTCTAAGAATATAATGACTTTATATCTTTACAACACGTTTAAATCGCCACACATTTTATAGTGGTTGCAGTGTAAAGGCCACCACAATTTAACTAACACTTACCTAACTAAGAAAGGAACTAATTAGGGCTTATGGTCTTCCTGGCCTTGCTTTAGTTCTGCAGCGGCAGCAAACCCAATCATTGACCTGGATCTGATTTCCAAGTTAAATCAATACTGCGTCACTTTGTGATTCACAGTAGCCGACAGTGCCATAGCAAGCTTGCTTCATTCTTTCCCCCAGGGCTGATTAATACTCATACTCAATGTGTTAGCGCCTACCCAAGTGAGCGTGTGCGTGCATGCACGCACGCACGCACGCACGCACGCATGCTGTCGCTAATTAACAGCAGTCCCATGATTGCCACGCACATCTGAAATCTGTGGCTGCGAACGTGTCAAATTGCCTGCCGTCCCACCGACGTGGAGGGCTGGATTGGGGTGCCTGACTGCGGGCTGAAAGCAGATTGCAGATGGTTGAGGACTCTGGCTCACTGCGGCGTCCCAATGCTGATCTTCTGAATCACACCAGCATGACAATGAGCGGGGCCCCAAACTAATTGGGAGGCATCGAGAGTCTCTGGTCGTTAAGACAGCCACTGGGAAGAGAAGGTTCAGCTCAATCTGTTTGGAAGGAATTAGGGCAGAGGTCGGTGAAAGGCAGGACTCTGCAGAACAGCTGCTTCACTCCACCACTGTATGTGTGTGTGTGTGTGTGTGTGTGTGTGTGTGTGTGTGCGTGAGAGCAATAGGGAGCGAATGGTAATGTGTTGTGCTCATCACATTATTACCATACGGACTGTGCTGTATACCAGTGCAGTGATTTCTACAGGCTTAGCATGCTGTAATGCTTCAAGTCATTGAGCACATCAATCCACACTCTTCAGTAAACACTTAACAGGTTCACTGGATTAGAGTTATTTCTCTGGATTAGAGTTATTACATTAGGAAAACATGCCAAGGCAAAGGTATATTGCCAATGCCAGCTGGCCCGGGCGTTGTTTATGCCTCAACTTAGCTTAGCCTATAAGCTGCACAGGATTCAGAGTGTTGTGTTAAATTGACACCCAGGGTCAATCATTGAAGAACACAAGAGTTAAGGAGGCCCATGTGTAGCCAGTGTAACAGGGCTGATGGGCATACATGCACTGAAAAAAAAAAAAAAAAAAGATCCACTCCTGCATCAGCAGTCTCTTATGTGTGCAGCCAGCCAGCCAGCCAGCCAGCCCGCCAGCCAGCCCGCCCGGTCTCTCAGTGGCCAGAGAGAAAAGCTCAGAGGAGGCCCTGCGGCCAAACACAGAGGAAGACCTGGACAGACGGGTGACTCAGCAGTTTTTGGACATGGCCACTCAGCAGTCGGCAGTGTCAATGGCTGACAGCTTTGGGTCCTTTTGTCTTAAGGGGCCGACCCTTGGCTTTCACCATGGGGCTGATCCACCCAACCCCACATACAAAACACGAAACAGGGATGGAAACAGACCAAAGACAGAAGACAACATGTTTTTCTAGGCCCACCACACAAACACCATGTTCTCTCATTTCATAACGCCATAGCAGAACAATGTCTTACCTGTGTAGCCTGCAGGTAAAAACAACAACAGAAAAAAGGGAATATGAGAAACATTCTTAGGATGTCAACATGACCATGTTGCTGTTTCAGACACTGCTTGCAGTGTAAGTCCTGTGTAATGCTGATGCTAACATTTTGATGGAGGAAGGTGTTACATGTCTCACTCTAGTCTAGGGCATTACCTCATGGGCTTTTGAGCCTGAACTGTGAAGTCATTTAGTCTTCAACTACATCATCTGACCCCTTCCCCAAACACACTATACTGACGGCAGTACAAATTTCACACATTTCTGAAATGAATGGTAGGCTATTAGTATGCTTCCATTACAGCGAATTTCGCTTTACTGTCTTTCAGGTTGTATGGGCCGAAATTTCGCTCTGATTGGACAGAATTGGTGTGAATCTGGCGAAGCAAGCAAAATTGAGGTCATCACTCAGTCACTAACTTTATGCAAATGAGAACCATGTGAGAACCAATGAGTTTCAGTGTGTGGTGTTTGATTTGTGATGCTCTCTAGAGAGGCGGGAGTCACAAAATCTCTGGCTTAAAACTACATGTAGCATGAAAACATTTATATGATTAAAAGGCAACCATTAGTGTCTACTGTTGTTTACATGTTACATGAACTTAGTCAAGCAAACAGACCACTATAGATCTTCATTTAAGCACTCAAACTTTAGAGCTAGCTGACAAGCTAACCGCTACCGTTTTCAGACACCATAACTACATATCGTTGTAACTCCAGGGTAGCAGGGCTAAATGTAACATTAGCATGGAAACGTTATTGTCTCCATCAACACAAATTGTTGTTTATAAATATGTACGATCCACTTAGTCGAGGCAAATAGAGCCCTGTAAATCTTGAACTTGAGAACTAACTAACAGGCTAAACGCTAGCTAGCTTGCTGGCTGGCTATGCACCAATTACACTCACCACCACATCCCCAGAAAAGTGATAAGCGAAATTAGTGAGGTGTTTCTCTGTGTGGAAGCCTAGTGTAACTATCATTATTTTCGTTTGCAGACTGATTGCCTGTCCAAGAATGACTTACCATTACTATGTTGAATTGTAATTTGTATTCATTTAACCTCAAACAAATTAAAGACTTAACATAATCTGGGTATGGATGAAGCACATCAGAAGAGCAAAGAGTTCAGATTTAAATTATTAAACAACAGAATGGACCTCACAACTACATCTCTGAAAATGAATTTGTTTGATGGAACATGGGATGTTGAAGTATAAAAAAAGGCCAACTTAAAAAAAATAAACTAAAAAACTGGGTGTGATATCAAAGCAACCCACTGCAGAGACATACAGGCATTACCTGTGTAAGATAGGGCGAACGATTTTCCCACAATTCAAGCTAAAAGCAAAACAGAGCAAAAGGGAGAAACAGTAAACCTTTAGCATGAATCTGCCAATAAGCCTTAATAAGCTTTCCACACACTGGGTCAAGGACTGCCCTGAAAATATGAACAGTCCACGTGAAACTAAGCAATCGGGTGCGGGTGGACAGGCTAGACTAGATGGGATCTGTTAACAAGGGAACGACAACTATGTTATCCACACCTCAGCTGGAATACTGCATTCCCAACTAGAGAGCCTTCTAAGAAACAACACTCAAAAACAGCAGCAACTGAGGAGGCAAGTGTAGAGAATGAAGACAGGGACTTCTGGGGAAAGAACTGCACCATGCAAAAGTATGTGTCCCATTTACAAGGCAGGTTTGGTCTAGATAATATAGGTAGCTGGATTGTTTCTTTTTTACTTATTGTGAGTGTGCTGTGCACAGCAACACCCTTATGTCCTTCATATTGAAATGACAAAAAAAATGCAATACATTATTAAATGTACTGAAATGCCCTGGTGTTGACACTCGTTCAAAATCCGTGCAATAGCTGACAGACACAGGATCTCTTGACAAGATTGGATCCAATCACTGGCTATGTTAACGATAACTCTGCATTTTCCGTCTGGGTATTCCTATTTCCATCAGAGAATAGACCTATTGGACTGCTTGGTCTGCAGGCCAGGCTCCACTGTGCCATTACTTAACTCTACCAAGATTTAAGGCTGCCTTCTGGCACAGACTTCCTCAGAAGAACAGAAACAGCTTATTGAGTGCGAGCTGAAGAATGTGGCTAGGACAGAAACCATGTGACACGTGTACATTTTGCCCTACTGGCTCGGAATTCAAAACAAAGCTCCGTTTAAACATTCATTTCGGCCTCTCCGATTTATCCGCATCAACTATAATAAATAAAGTTTTGGAAAGGCCACAAAGGCAAAATATGGGATTGTGATTTCATAACTCGGTTAAAGAAACACTGCATTCTTACAGGGCCACATAATGGGCACTCCCCCAGGGGACACCTTCACAAAGTAAATCCATTTTAAACAGCAGTGAAATAAAAGTTATTCATCTGAGTGGATCTTCCAGAATTGCTCTGACTCCACTGTGTACAGTACAACATTATTATTTCCACTTCATAGTACTGACGAAGGACGAATATACCTTCAAAATTGTTTCATGACTTTCCTGCTATATAGGCCGGCAAATAGCACGTTTGTAAGTATGGCCAGAGTTACTTCTTGCAGCAATATGGAAGAGACAACTGAACCCAGTTCCCCTGCTCTTCCAGTGGCTCTCATTTAGACCTCAATTCATCAGGAGAGGCTGGCAGCAGTTGGCAGGAAAGGTGAAACTGTGAAGGAGGCAGAACGAGTCTGAAGCACACACTCATCTCCCAAAACTCCCTCTCCACTGGGCGTGACGAGCTACTGCTGCAGACACAGGCAAACATCTTTTTGGCAAGGGGTCTCAAAGTTAGCGCGGGGCTAGTTGTTGGAGGGGAGAGGCTATTGGTGAGGGTGGAGTGCAGCCTGTCATGTGGACAAATCGCCTAATTTAACTGATTTACAGCCCTTGTGAATCTAAGAGGCGGAAAACAAAGCATCTATTACGGGGCCAGGGACAACGATTCCTAAAGTTTGGTGCCTGGCCGTGCCGAGATGCTCTAGATCTCAAGGTTCTCTCAAAAGGCTCCCTTAATTAGAGAGGTAGAACAGGGGAGTCTGGTGAAAATGCAGACTAATATATTTAGCCAGGGCACTCGTAGCCAGTGATGGGAGGTGTGGAAGAGATGGGAGAGTTGTAAAGCAACAGTCCTCAAAAGGACGACCAGGGGAATGGGAAAAAGTCCACTCTCTCCCCATCACCAGACCCCTGCAGTACAATGGCTTTTTGTTCTGCCTCTTCAGTTCATGAAGTCTTCCCAGATACTTTATCCCAGACCCAATGCTGCTGGGGAGAAAAACATCTGACCAGCAACAGAGACATTATTCTCAAGTGCTCCTTTCATAACCTCAATCATTTCAGTAAATACCACACATCATTCACTGGAACATCAAAAAAAATCTTTAATGAAACAATGCAACTAGAATTCAGAAACTGGAAAACAGAGAGCAGCAGAAGTTGAAAGCTATGACAGACTAGGCATTCCAGCTTCATCCAAACCCCAACTCACTCATCCAAATAAGAGAAGCATTGAAACCCTAGAGTCATGGGGTCAACTGTTCTCAGACAGAGATGTTTTGACACAATCCTTTGGCGAACAGGAAGTGAGTGTCATTGCTGAAATTTTGAAAAATGCCACCCGGTAACATTCCCCACTGTTGAGGTAAGTGAAGAGACTTACTGTTCGTTGACGACAAAGATGCAGTTGTCTTGAGAGGGAGAGCCTGTGACAGGGTGCTTGCAGGTCACCTTGCGCTCATTGTGGCTGTGAAGAGACAGACAGAAGAGAGAGAGAAATAGAGAGGGGGAGGGAGAGAGAGGGAGGCAGAGGGAAAGAGAGAGGAGAGTAAAAATGTCAATGTCTATCATCAGAGTAATCCCTGGCCTGTCAGTAGAGATTGTCACTGTTTTTAGCTGTACTCTCGGGGTTGGCAAGTAGCATGGAGGTAAATATTACACAAGTGGCTGTCAGATTCCACACTGAGGCAAGGTGTCTCACCCTCCGCTCCACACCCAGGACCCAACTGTGTCGCACTCTAAAAAAAAGTCTCTATTAGAATGGCACCTCGAAAGTCAGTGCTGCCTCCTCTCCAAAATAAGAAGTCAACTCAAGAGCAACTGTTTATTTTGTTCCTTTATTGCCTATGTGCACACCAGCCATTTGCCTTATTCGTCGAATGACGTAATGTGTAGACCCAGACAAACATAAACCATTTGATGTGTGCAATACCAGCCACCTAAGAAAACACTTGGTAATAACACGGACATACACATAAGAAACGCTTTTGTTGACCAATTCAATATTTCTAATGGTTTAACCTCATAAATCCAAGATTCATTTGAAGGCGTGTACAATGATCTGGATGATTCTGCTCCATAAACATGATGACTCATGGCCGTTTGCAGCTGCATTCATCTGGATGATATGATATAGAGGTCTGCCTCACTGACTGATAGAGAGTGTTCAACCAGATTGGATCAAATGCTGGGGGAAAAAAACAGCAACTGAAGCTTTTCTCACTGAGGGCCTCCAACCCATTCCCCCTTCGAGGGCAGCCAAGTTAACCAGAGCGAAAACAATCAGAACCTACAGACAAGAGAGAAAGACCGAGCAATCACCGTGCTGAATCTAATCTGCTGTGCGTTACCTGAGGGCAGCCACCCTCAAGCTCAGGCACTTCAACAGCAACGCTGGTTCAGAGTTCAGCTACCTCAAGGTTTTAAAATATATATTTTTTTAAACACATAGTAGGAATACATAGTAAAAACATCAGCATCCCTCTCCTCTCGATCTCCCTCCCTGATGGAAGAGTAGGTCGTCACTCGACTCTACACGACTCGTCACGGCCACCAGCTGTGCTCCAGGTGCAGGGCTCTAGACTGTGACCAAAAGGGTGGTACATGCGAAGATTTTTTGTGAGATTTTATTTACTTTTACGAATTCACGTTGTCCCATTGTTCAAGTGCATGATGACCATTAGGCTGTTTTGGTGCCCCCCCCCCCCCCCGGCACAGGTACTGCGTTAGCCATTGTGGTTGAAAGTAGCCATTGTGGCTCAGTCAGTCTCTCCCTGCACGCACTCTCTCTGCCTGCACTTTCATCATTTATGTACAAGTGCACGGATGATGAAATGCGTAACACAATCCATTTCACTGTTACTGTGTTCCAAAGTTGAAGTGGTCTATCGCTTTATTTTCAAAAACAACATGAGGAGAGAGGGGAGGAGGCTGGTGGAGGAGAGGGCCAACGAGAGGTCCAAATTAAAATAGATTTAAAAACTGAATTTTAAACTTCAGGCAATATCAAGTCACTGTCAAACTTTATATCGTTGCAAAACTAGAGTATGCCAATTAAGAAAACTACTCATCAGCATGCAAGGTCATTAACACCCTTCTGTGCCAAGAAAGAAAAAAAAGAAGAAAAAAAAAAAGAGTGTGACAAAATCATGTGGTGGTGCAACCAACTGAGAGCCGCTGCCGGCTACCAGTGCTACCAGCGCTACCAGCGCTACCAGCGCTACCAGTGCTACCAGTGCTACCAGCGCTACCAGTGCTACCAGTGGAAAGGTTGCAGCTGCAGCGTGTATCTGAGACGGAGCGGCCTGCTTCAGTCATACCTCCCCGTCACATGGACGAGGAAGCATCCACCCACTCAGCAAGCTAGGCCGGGCCCCAATTACAGCCTCCCATGGTAGTCATTAAACTTACAGCAACAATTACTGCTGGTGGCATGAGAGGGGCCGGCCACACAGACAGTGGGGGGGGGGGGGGGGGGGGGGGGAGGTGGGGATACCGCGCGTAACGAGCTCTTCATTCCTCTCTCCTGATAAGGTGACACACTGTGACTGTCTCGGGGCCACTGCACATTAACACCAGAGAATGAAGAGGCGCAGCGGAGGCTTGGTGATCGTAATCAAGGTCTAATCTGAAATGTTGAAAGGATCAGGAGAGGCAGCCGAATACCTCGATCGAATTTTAAGTCAATATGGAAAGGGTCTGCTGCTCCACCCACACGAGGGGTGACCCAAAAATAATAATGACTGAATGAATCGAGCGGAGCAGCGTCCAGATGGGGAGTGGGTGGGTGGGTGGGTGGGTGGGTCGAGTTACAACCTCGGCCTGGCGAGAGGCCCAAGCCACAGCTTCAGTCTGTAATTAAATGTGGGCACTGTTGGCAGGAGAGGACCTGGTGTGGTCTTGTGGCAGACTCACGGCACCGTCTGTTTTCAGTACGCCTTCACAAACGTCTACACTGACTGGGCCCCATGCAAGCAGGCTGAGGTCTGGCCACGCACAGCTTCAAGCTGTCCATGTATGGAGAAGGGGACAGGCCCGACTGATGAAATGAACAGATGAACGCAGGCTGGTGCTCAAGTGAATCTCAGAGGAGAATGGGCAATGCTAGTGATAACAATGAATAGTTCCCAAGTGTCTCAAGCATACACAACCAAAATAAAATGCCCCCAAAAGTCTCACCACCCCCCCCTGCACAGATATATTCTCATTACTGCTACACAGAGGCAGGGATGTATCGGATATCCACAAAAAGCCGATGAGGAGGCCCAATAAGTCTCTGAGCTGCCTGCTAACTACTGCTGTGCACCAGATAGCAATCCAGGGTCTGGCCATCCACAGTCTCCAGCTGTCCATCTATGGAGAAGCGGACAGGCCTGGCTGATAAAATTAGCAGATGAAAGCAGGCTGGTGCTCAAATAAAAATCAGAGAAGAATGAGCCATGCTAATGATAACAATGAAATAAGGATAACAATATAGTCCAATCAAATTGGCAAAATGACTAAACTGCCACCATGGTCCCCACGCAACGCAGCATACTCAACCCACCTCAAACCCTCCCAAGTGTCTCACTGTCCCCCTGCACATATTCTCATCATCACTGTTTTCTCAGAGACAGGAATGTATCAGATATCCAGCAAGTCTCCGAGCTGCCTGCTAACTACTGCAGTGCGCCAGAAAGTACTCTGGGGTCAGTTCTTGCTTTGGAAACACTATATTATCCCCTCACTTCAGGGTACACTAATGCCTCTGTTAAACCCTACCAGCTTCCTCAATCCATCAGTCTGGCCTGCTTCCCACAGGCTATAAATCAGAGCATAAAACTCCATACGGTTCTTCTGGAACCACAACATGTGGTGAACTTGCAGATCATGATTGCAGGAGACGAAAAACACACAGAGCCCAAGGTCTCGAAGATGCGGGGAGATGTTATTGATGAGGATGTACTGAGCAGCACATTAGTAATTTTGTAGGGGCATGTGACTTCGACCCACATGGAAACAAAACTTCATATATGGGAATAAATGGCACGGCCCTGTGCTTCACACCAAGCAGCCCCGAGAGCCTATCATTTGTTAGTTTATTGTTGTGTGTGTGCTTGTATGTGTGGGTATATGTGTTAAGTTCAAAGGGAATTTGAGCAGCTCAAGAGGCCAGAGGTCTTGAAGTGCTGGAGAGGGTGGCGTGGGGCCCATGAGGAGGAGCAAGCGGAGTACATCATTCTGACAGACGTGTCATAAAGCCCTTACGGTCTTTAGCCAAAAACACAGCTGCCACAGCTTGTGTTCAAAACAAGAGCTCTTTCAAGCCTGCCCTGTGACACTGCATAAACAATGCTGGGCCCTCTAATGCTAAGTAATTACAGATGTGTCCACAGACAACTGCATATCATCATTAATGTTGTCCATTTTTTAATGAGTTTGCAATACAACAGTGGCCTATGCTTTAGGGTCTTCATCATGGCTAGGCACAACGCAAGCAGATTTGTGAAGGCAGGTGGGCGTATATGACTCCAGCAACACTTGAAGAAACTTCATTAAACATCAGGCTGAAGAGGGGAAGAAAAGGGAGACAAAACGAGTGTCAAATACAAGCATTGGACCAAACATCTCTGGTTCCCTGACCTGAGGCAGTGGTGTGTGTCACAGTTTGCACAGCAGTAATAACTAATAGCCTATCCAAGACTACACACTGCAAACCAAAATCACATGGCTGCCACTGTGAAGAGTCTTTTCAAGCTTTCACGAGGCATTTGGAGGTAAACACGACCGGACGCTATACATGGTAGTGATCACCAGAGCTGGAGCCCAAACTGTCCATACTGATTGTAAAAATAGACAAAGTGAAACCAAACACTAATGTACGATATTTGCAAGACTGTATGCTGACATTTCACTAGACCTACCAGCTGTAAAATAAAAAGGGGATTGAGGGCAAAGCTGTAGTTTTCTTAAATTAGAAAGAGGGGAACTAAAAACAGCCTTTAAAAGTAAGGTGGGGCACAAAACGTATAATCTCTGAGGTATTAAATTCAAGGTTCGTTCTCTCCGCACAAGGTCTGTCAGGCTAGCTCTCCAAATGCCACCCTTGTTTACCCACTGGGAAAACTGAGGATAGATTTAATTGGGGAGACCGAAAAGCAGATCATCTCCCCCATTCTCCCTCTTTGTTTTCCCCTCGCTTTAAAATAGCACTCAACAGGCTTTGAAGAATGCGGTTGGTGGTAACAGCAATAAAAATGGGCACTGCTTGGATGAAGCCGCACAGACAGCACAGTAGTGAACACATGTGCTAGCGTTTTTTCCCCCTAATACAGGACAGAAGTTCTGCTCTGATTCGCCTTTCCGTCTTCATTCGTTCTTCATGCCGCTGCTGAACCCGACTGGGGCTTTAGGGGGAGTTTCAAACAGGCCAAACCTCTGCTGTGTGGTGAGGCGAATGGCAGTAATGCATCCTGAGAGAGAAGAGGGGAGAGGCGGTTGCCGCATCACGCGGTTTCAGCTTATTCACCAACAGAACCGTAGTAATTAACATTTAAATGGCCCCTTTTCTCTAGCTCACGTTTCCATCACAAACTCACCAGTGCTGACAGAGGGAGAAAGAGTTACATGGAAAATCATTAGCACAATTAATCATGTTGATCTCCAACATCAGCAGTAACGGCTGTTTAGCCTGACTAGTGTCTTAAGCATTAAAGGTCTTTTTACCCCTCTCAAAGGACACATACAACCCTATGTTTCTGTTTTTGTTTCATTGAGCATTTGGTCAAACATCCTTTAATTTAAAGCCTGATTTGCTAATATGCATACATGTGGTAGTGTGCCGTTTTTTACTCATTTTGAAACATATTTAGACTCCCTCCGCTCCTGCAGCTGGAAAGCAGTTGTCCAAATACTGTATCAGATTTGCCTGTCCTGACCTTGGCAGCTGAACTACTGTAAACAAACATTAATTAAAAGGAATGGTTTTAAATATTTGTAGTCTATTAGCCTGTTTTATATTAAGATTTCTAAAACAACTGAAATCTCCAGATGCATTTAGTAGCCGAAGCATGCCAACAGCAACTAAAACGGCATTAGAAAACCACTGATTAGCTACTTATAAAACACAGGTCATCTGGAAAAGCCCTAGGAGAAAAATGAAAAACATTAAGAGGTCAACCAACAATGAAAGGAGAATGTGAAAGAAGCGCAAATGGCAGGGTGTCAAAAGTCTGAAAGTCCATTGAAATAAGCTAAGCATTGAGCACACTGAAATAAGCTTCATCTTTGAAAAATGCTTCTAGACATGTGGAAGAAGCAAAGAAAAAAGATCCTTTTCTCCGAGACTGTGACTGACAGTGAGTGACTCCTCTGAGGGTCTTGCTTGAACTTGACAAAGTTTGAAATTGAAAATGCCTTTCTTTCAGCCGTCATGACTGACTACTGTATCTCAACAAAACATCTGCCAGTGTGACCAACAACAGACCCTGATAAATCGCAAAAGAAATGTCAGGATGCCTGAGGCCACTAGCATCTAAGCTGTCCCATACACATGTCTCAGATAAGAGGGGACGCTGGTTAGGGTATCATGTGACACTTTCATTGTGCCATTGCTGCTCCAAAGGAGAGTATGTATGTTGTATGTTGTATGTAGTATGTTGTGACACGCATATTGTGGTGACTTTTTGCCCGTGGTCAGGGGCACACTTCTTCCTTCAGGCTTAGTTCAATTAGAGGCACCCAAACCACATCTAGCACTTAAATATGTGTTTCCGTGCCAAGCCGATTTGTTTTAATTGAAAGCCTATTGAGCAGCAGTTGAATCATATAGCCTACAAATGACTGAATCTGCTAAACCAAAGCAGCCAAAGGGACTTAGAGCCATAATCGTACATGTTGGTTAGTGCAACCTTAATTGCATGACCAGATTCTACAGCCATGCTAGCTGCCATATTTGCATCCATTTCTTTAAACTGCGTATAGCCTTGCAATAAAAAAAACACAATATGACTCATTGTGTTGCAAATTGTCAGGTCTTGGTTGTGGATTACACGTCCCCTGACTATCAATGTGGAGTGAGCGGCAAGCCCACGAAAGCAAGGGCCTGAGGCGGTAATAAGGTGCATCGCATTCCTGAGCTTGGGGGTTCTGCGAGGTGAATGGTGTGTCTGCAACACTGCTGATGAGCTCATCATATCCCAGGATGCACTGCAAAGGAGAGGCGGGGCTGTGTTCTGTAGCCTATGGCTGAAACCTGAATGCCGGATGGTCACTGCTGGTGGTGTGTGGAGGAGAGAACAAGGGCGAGAGTGGGGGTGGGTGGGGGGGTTAATCAGATAAAACAGGGATTGAAGAGGAGAGAACAACAGGGCCAGTAGCTCTTTCAAATGTGAGCCAAAAGCAGGAGGGGGAAGCCCCCGTGTGCAGCTGTGGAACAATGCTCAAGGGGGCACATTCTTTCCAAAGAAGAAATAAAAGGAAAAGAAAATGTTAAAAAACCCAAGCAAAAACAATAAAACAACCTTTAAATGGACGAATAAGTATTAATGTTTCAACATTAATCTCAATGGCGAAAAAAAAAAGAACAGGAGGAGAGAGAAATTCTTGGATGAGAAAGAGAGAGAGCAATTATCCATTCGGAGTTTAGCCGAGCAATCATGGCTCTGCAGGAAGCAGGCACCTGCAGAGGGAGTGGGCGTAATCTCCTCTGATGCAAATCCAGATGCAGGTGTGGGTCAGGGGTTGCACTCAACCGGCCTTCGGTTCTGAGAGAGGCTGGAAAGCACACTGATCGGATCTCTTCCCTCTTCTAAACCTATAGAGCTCAGGCAGAGAGTACAAAGGCGTGTTTCACACGCTTTGTGAGATTTCACTCGTGTGAGGATTTTGATCCTTGATACTGGACGCAAGAGTTTACATGTGATTGTGTCGCCTCAATCCTCATTGAGTGTGAAGGTCATTCACTGGCCTGGCGAATGATTGAGCGAGATTATGCAGCCATGGCAACGACGCCGAGAGTAAATAAACTGTTTCTGTTCCGAAGGCACCAGAAGCGGAAAATGATTCGCGGCTGAGGGAGCTTGGACGTAATCATACAGGGGAGACCAATCTAACCAGGGTTATATTTAAGTGTGTTTAAGTGTTCAAAGAAGACTGAAATCAAGTTCAGTTCAGAATATCCAGCTTCCTTCTTTCGTCACCACAGAAGTAAAACTCTGAAACACCACAGACCTCCTTTTTTCCATATCTTTAGCAATTACACCCAACCAAACTTTCCCTCTTAACAAACAGCATGCAATTTCAGGCATCATTAACGACAATACTTGGGTTGGCCATCTTTTTTTTTCTCTTTCTCCATTTATAACCCAAAGAGAGGTCTGAGGCAGTCAGTGGGATCAACTTGCCCATCAATTCACATCAACAGCATCCTGCATCCTCAAAGAACACGCATTTCCTGTTTGTGTCACATCAACAGTCAAACAGCTAGGACAAAAGTATTGACTCCTTGAAATTCCCATATATGGGCAACACATATGTAATGTAAAACTAAACAGAATCTATCCAAATCGATGTCATCTCATCATGTAGCAACACGGAAATTAATGTAAGGCATCACCATCTCACTAATGTTGGTATTTTGAAGGTGGGAAATCTTGCCATTTCATTCTTATGTTTCTTCATGTGATGTGATGGCTTCAATACAAAGGCTAACAACAATGCAAGATAGTTTTCCTCCAGCAATACCAATGAATGACCACGACAGATGTTGCTTTAACATTCGTAAACAGAAACGGGGAGAAAAAAGGCGCTTTTCTCTCTGAGGATTAGATTAGATAAGAAAAAGAAGAAAAAAAAACACAATCACAAAGCTGCTCTAACTTCAGTCCGAGCGGTCTCACAAGAATTAGTGGGAAAAAAGAACATGGAGACCGTAGGGCAGCTCCAGTTGTAACTCATTGTCCAAAAGGAAATGAAAAGACAGCGATGGGGGCTAAATCAACTTCTGCACTTGCTCAGTGTGCTCAGTCAGAGGGCTCTCCCGACCGACTCCGCTGAAGCTGTTGAGATCCTGAGTGCTTCCTCCTCTCAGTCCACTCATCACTCCTGCAGAGGAGCGCAGGCACCACAGCCAAGTGACAGCCATCCACGGACGGGCTTGACAACACAGCCGGTGGGGGTTGGAGGAAGACACGTTTCCATGACGCCTTTCTACATTACCTCCTTGACATTTAGACTTCTCCTTCTCCCAAGACATTTACCAGAGATCCTCTAATTTTGTCACAGTGATTCACAGCAGACTATATATACACACAACCAATATCAAAAACCCCCGGGTGATGTGACATTGAGTGAGACGAGGGGTCAAACAGCTCAAGTCAGTAACAGTGCAGGAGGAGTGGGGTCTATGATGTGCATATCACGTGTGGAGCAAAAACTACACTGTAAAAATGGTGCATATTTTTCAAAGAGGAGACCAATTAAGGCCTACTCCTCATGACCAAGAAGAGTCATTTTGGAAAGCTTAGGAGATGAGCTCGAAAGACCCCATCATGAAATAGTCAAATACTAATTCTTCACCAAGCAGGACAGGCGAGTGATTAGCAGACAGACAGGGGGATTCATAATTTAAGACTCTCATCATTTAAAAATGTGGGACTCTAAAATCATTCAGAACGTCTGGTAACGAGATTGGCTCATTTGACTGCTAAAAAAGAAATGAGCTGAAGACAAAAACAGGCCGATGCCTTCCACTTCTCATTCGGAGACGGTACTGTAATTCACAGATGCTTGTTGTGAATGCTTTATGTCCTGCGGCTATGTCTCTCCGTATATTCCTACCCACTAAGCTTATATTCTCTGGATCTTCTAAACGGCCTTCCCCCTCCTCAACTGGCCATAAAAGTACTGCAACAACTAAATGGTTCTCCTCAAGGTTGTCGGTCTTCCAGTTTCTCTAAAGAACTAAGACAAAGGCACCCACATGAACTATCGGCTGGTTTTCTCTTTATCTTCAGATGGAAATGGGAAGAAAAGTATCTGGCATATTAACCCTAAAATAAAACACACACACACACACACACACACACACACACACACGTCTCCAGCCCGTCATCAAGCTAAAGGGTATCTAACTTAACAAGCTACAGTATATGTTCTGTCACCAAGATGCAAACATTGCATACAGGTCATAGGGGTGTGTTGGTTCCTCAAAAATATTCCTTCAGAAAGAGAACCCAAAACACTGATACTTTAGAAGCAGCACACTTGGTTTTGCTCCTTCCTTGACTCGTTAAGGCAATACCCACAGTGGAAAGAGAACAACTGTGTGATAGTAAAATGATTCATAGTTTGGAAAAGAGAGCCATAGAGTGGTGAGGTGAACACGCATGCCAGCCATTCCAGAACTCAAAAGCAATGCCAATACCACAGTCTAATAATGGAGGAGCTCTTTCTGCATGGGCGCCTTCTGCCCGTCTGCTTTAAAAGCACGCATGCACACCCGCACGCGCACATGCGCGGACACAAACACACGATACACACACACACACACACACACACACACACACACACACACACACACACACACACAAGCAGCGACAGAAACCCCTTTCCTTTCAAGCATGACAACCCCAATTATTAAAGGACAGAAAATATATCAAATTACATTGTGGTTATGACTATTTAACATTTCTTTGGAAAACAAACACCCAAGCAAAGATCTCAGACTCTCTCTTTCTCTCTCACACACACAAATTATAGGTTTCTCACATTCTAAAAGAGTCAAAAGAATCTCTTTTGGTTTCCAAACATGCCCTTATTTGGAGAGCCAAAAACTACATTTGAGACGTATCCCAGAAAAGCAAGCTCTTACATCTTATTTAAGATGAGAGAGTAGACAAAAGAGATAGAATTAGGGAAGACAGGGAGGCACTTGTTGCCTTCAGGTGAGCAAATAAGCCATAAGAGAAGACTTTGCCTTGGTCAGTGCTGTGAAGCATGGGGGAGTGGGTGGGCAATTACAGATAAATGGGCTGTGAACGACAGAGACACTCAAGTCTCAATAGTTTTCCATCTCAAAAGGAAGAACACAAGGTGGGATAGACAATCTCCAATGAGAAAAGTCATAGCCTTTCAACAGCTTCATAAGCTATTGTTGGAACCGGAGATTCTGTGAATTGTATTTTTGTATGCTATACTATGGGGAAAGAGAATCAATACTTCTCAATTAACTACTAGACTAACTAAAACCAAAAGAGCAGATAATCCTGTTGAATAAATCAAGTCAAAGCAACTGCCCACTACTGTATCTTATCATCCACTCCAACAGGACACATCCAGAAAACAATGGAGATGAACTTTCATTGATTTAACTGAGAGGAGGAAGGTTCCTGTCTCTCTTTTGTCTTCTAACAATGAGGAAATGACCCCATAATAAGGGATTAAAAGCACAGCTTGAAAGGGGTAGTTGTTTTAAACACCTCACCACAGGAAGGGCTAACTGAGCAGTGCTGAAAGGAGAACAGAATAAGTCACCATTCGAGGAGTTCTTGGACACTCTTGTGCACCAACACACACAAAGGACAATACTCAAATGTACCTGGATCAGACACAAAACCCTTCTCATCATGCTCTGCAGAGTAAGCAACCAGGGACATTGTTACTCAGTAAACTGACCACAACATAACAGCCCTGTGCCATACACATACTCGAATCTCGAAATCATTTTTTATTAAACAACATTTTTAAGTTTGTCAGCCTTGCACTTAACTATAACAAAGAATGAAAATCAGAAGTGCAGCAGGCTTTTCCTGCAAAGTACCCAATTTGGCGTATCTCCATTTCAAGCATGCGCGCTGCATGCATGCAATAATGTAATAGGATGAGTCCAAGGTTTCCAATAGTTAAATAATATCTATTCAGCGTAACCACGAACGCAATCCGTAGACTTGATATGTCAACAGTAAAGACACATCACAACTGACTTATGTTCGATTCACGGGCTAAAAATCTATTGCCAAACAGCGTAACAAATTACGATTGTTGATCAGAAAGGCAATATTAAAATGTAGAGTAAACTTACAGCTCTCAACTCCCAAGTGAAAATTCGAGCGGCCAAACAGGCGATAAAATCCGTCGATGTAGGGTAATATTTGTAACTGTTTCTCCAGATGCGGAAAATCTGCTGGTGGCAGCGGTCTGCTTCACAGAGCGGACCCCACTCCTTTGAAAGCGTCCCTCAGAAGTGCGCTCCGATAGCCGAGCTCGCGAGCAAATAAAGCATCCCAGCTGTCAGCCTCCCCTCGTGTTTCTGCCTGGAGAGAAACGCGTGAAATTCGAGCCCTGCGTGATGTAACACACGGTGCGCTGTCCTCTCAGCATCAACGGCTGTGAACAAAGGACAGACACAAAGCAGGAGAAATACACACCGTCTAGTAGTACAACGGAAAGGTGCACTATTAGTGACGAGGATCTACGAGAGTGGACGTGTGGGAGCTGAATGCAGTCGAATGGTCGAATGCTACACACGGCGTTCTAAGCAGGCTGCTGTCCCACCGCAGCTAGACTGCTCGACACACGTGTGCTAGCAGTGATAGATGTGTCCAACAGAGTGATTACCCTACCCTACCCTCGTGTTGTCTACGAGACCTTCGCCCTAAAGTACAATTACAGCACAAAAATATTTAAATAAATATCTCTTTTATAGATTTATTGTGTTTATATACCATTTTTTCCCCCTGAGAATTCTCCACTAATGCATCTTATCTTTTTAACAAGTAAGCTGGTTTTGAATGAACTCCAGGGGGTCTGGTTCAAAAGTTCAAATGCTGAGTTCCAGATAACACCAAACAATAGTTGCGTAGGCACTGCTGATGGCACCGACAAAAGTGCCGAAGACCCTGGATGAGAATACTCAGACCTCACTCCAGTCAGCTTCTTCATGGTAGAACAATGGTTCCACGGGGGCACTGGCCAGTAAGCCATCCGAACTCCAGCTTCACATGGTGAATGTCATGGTAAGAGACATTTTCAATAGAAAGGTTAATTAAGACTTTTTTTTTTTTTTTTTTTAAGTAGGTCCTCAAGTTAGAGATAGCACTTGCTATTTGTTATCTGACTGAATAAAATCCGTTAGAAATGAGGAAAAGTCAAGTCTTTAACAGCTATTTAACAACATTAATGAGTTGCCGGCACCATCTGTGCTGTGTAGTTTGTTGTAAGTCCTAAATAATGCATGATGGAGGCATCACAGCTACAGCCTGCCAAGAACCCAACCCCTTGGGGCTTCGGCGTGGACCCGCTGAGGGACACATGCTCTTTGCAAAGAGCCCATCCAGAAGACAAGCAAACCACCTGGAGCTCCATTGGGCAATGGTTTCATAGAGTGCAGTCAGAATGTATAACAACTAAGCAAATATGAAATAGAATTTGTTTTTAAACTTTTTGCAGTAAAAACACACACACACACACACGTATATTTATAAGCTCCTATTTTCTCTAGAACACACATTAGAAAATATACATAATACATATAATATATATTTTCCAATGTGTGTTCTAGAGCAAATAGGAGCTTTAGGTGGCTCAACACAGTTCCCCAAACATATAGGCTATAGAAACTGTGTTACCGATATGATATTACACCCCCCCTCTGACATACTACCGTGTCAAGAAGGCAGATTGTTGCCGAACAGGTGCAGCTATAGCACACACACCATTATGACAGCTGAAGATATTTAGTGTCACGGTAAACCAACTTTTCCAAGGGACCAATAGCCCCAGACACAGACTAAGACACAGAAAAAGCGCAAGAGGCTTGAGAGAAGTCACCTGTCTCCCCAGGAGTATTCACTTCACTTCTGATGGCAGGCCTACAAATGGTACAAAACTGTCTATTGCATGAAATTAAATATCCATACAGTTCCCCCAAAAGTTGATCCTAAGACTCTATAAAGAAAAGAATACAAAATAAAATGTAATAGCAAAAGATCATGCAGTCCATAAGACTGTGGAACCTGGGGAGATGAAAGCTGTTGTTTATGTTTTACCAGGCTTTTAGTTGTTGTTGCTGTTTCGGTTAGATTGTCAAGCCCAAAAAATAGGCACACTATTTCAAGCTGCTGATGTCCTGTGATCAATCATTCATGAGATGCATGACTCAGTGGAATCTATGGATGGAAACAGAGAGCTTGGCGCTCCAAAAGTAGTACGCCTCAACATGAAATACTGCAGAGAAGATCCGGGGATGCAGCACGGCCGGAAAACTGTAACATGAATCTAATTTAATATCCCGGATGTTATTTACTAGCTAAATATAGTTGTGGGTCACATGGTGAAACGTCCTCTCCGAAATACAAAAACCCTCTTAGCTGCAAACAACTATAAGTAACCCTCTGTCACCCGGACCTGCTCTGGATACAGACTCCGTCAGACATATACACATGCAGCAACAGCTGTGTGTGTGGACTGCCAGAGGAAGATCACAATGGGCAAACGTTTCCTGGAGACAGGCTTCTGGGCAACTGGTGTGGACAGAGGAGTGTGTGTGTGTGTGTGTGTGTGTGTGTGTGTGCTCTGGTTCCCTATGGCTACAGGACAGCGACAGATCAGCAGTCACACATCTCCCTTCCTCCTTCTGTCTCATTTTACTGTACACATGCACATGCGCACAGACACACTGCTATATTAAAACAACATAACTACTACTTCAGGTAAAAACAACATGGAATCGATACATTTGTCACGGGTGTAGCATATTCCAACCTGACTGTATTTAACATTAAACATTAAAACATGCCATGGTCTCATGCCTCTCATATAAAAAGTTTGCTTAGCTAGTTAGCTAGCATAGAAACTAGGTAACCATAGCAATCGGGAAACACTGTTTGCTGCATAGCCTGAACCAAGGTTCAATTTCTCAAAATCAGCTCACCCATAAAAGGCAGTATTGAGTTGGGTTCAAAGTGATGATAAACACTTGTGGATGATGTTAAATGACTTCGCATAGACATTAACCAATCCTGAGAGAAAGAATGGGACATCCATGGGGCAAGGGCCTACTCGTTATCAGGCTATGAAGGGGGAGAAGTCAGAAGAGTACCATTAATATATCTAGGTCACCAACAGACAGATACATTTAGCGATAAATAAATGGCTTTAAGTGTGATTGGGAAAGAGTTGTAACAATGCCAACAGTCCCACTACCAGAGTCCAGCCTGCTACGAGGGACCTTTGCTCCTTTCCCCTGTGCTTCAATCCATCGCTCACTGACCTGCGCTAAGCCAGCGGGATCATGAGATGGAGTAATAGCTGTCTTGTTAGAGTGTGTTGTCGCCCAGCCTCTTCTCTGCAAAGAGCAGGTTTTACACTCGTGTGAATGCAGCCTATTAACAGGACCCCGATATACCCACTCAACCAAGAGCAACTGAGTGAGGCTTTTTATTCAGGTCTTTTTAGCATGGCAATCCCTGGAGGACTGAGTTTGAATATCTGACAGATGCACACCAGGCCTTCCGCTACAGGAACTAGCCATGCATTAATCAACAAGACTATGCCTCTCCTCTATCCTTTTCTCCTTGTGAAAAAATAGAATAAAAATGGAGGAACTAATGTCTTTCAAGGAGGGAGAGGTATGGCTACCTTTTTTTTAAGGGGTGACCCAGTACTGGAGTATTAGTCATTATTCAGAGCAGAAAAAGTAGGTTCCCTATTTTTGAACAAGACAGGAACAAACGCCTAAATGTGTTACTAAGTTAGGCCAATAACTGCACAAATTCATCCCTGGCCATTTTAAAAGCAAATATGCTGTATCACAGTCTTATAATACCACCCTTTCCAAATCCAGTGACACTGTGTATGTGTCCATTAGTTTGTCTACTGGAGGAAGTGAGCAAGAAGGATAGATACTGCTTATGTGTGAGTGTTAAGGATGAAGAGACAGGCTGTGTGTGTGTGTGTGTGTGTGTGTGTGTGTGTGTGTGTGTGTAAAAAACCCATTAAAATGGGAGGACGGTCTCTGACTACACCCAGGGCTAAAGCAGAGTGAGGGGAGTAAGATGGTGGTGCAAGGAACACAGAAGAGCAGGCCTCTCTGAGTGGGAGACTTCAAAGCCTTCTGCGCTCACATTTTTACAAGGGGAGCAGAGAGCCTTTACCGCCCCTCAGGTCAAACCGAGCCTGATCTGCCTGGTGTAACCCAACCCAAACAAATCCCTCACTGCCCAGTGAACCAAGACCACAGCGTCCCGGCTGTGTGAAGGATGCTCTTTGGCTTTTAAATGAGAGGCAGAGTGAGTTTACACAGTCAATAAGCGTTTGCCTGGGGCTAGCAAAATAACGGGGCCATCAACCTATAGATCCTTAAATGACACTGTTCCAGTGAGGGGGTTGCCAACACCCTGCCCAGCCAGAGACGGCTGTCTGCTCAGGACTGTCCCACAGGCCAATGACAGCAGCAGTGGCGGCGACAGCAAACACCACTGTGTGTTCCTGTCTGGAGCTGTTACCCAGTGATGAACACCAACAACTCACACAACACATCAGCTCTGCTGAGGGGGAGGCAAGGAGCTGACTGGCCAAAGAAGAGAGAAAGAAGAAAAGAGAGAATGAAATAGAAAGGTTTGACATTTACGAAGCCTAAACACTTGACAAAAAGAACAGAGTCCGTCATTGGTAAGAGAAAGCCCCAAAACAATAGGAGGAGCTGTTATTATGTAAGCTTTGTTCAGTTCTAATCAAAGCCTATTATGTGCATGGTCATTTGTCTCAAATCATTCATGCACTGCATGAAAATCAGGCATACATACTCAATTCTGATCCCTTTGCCATGCCTGACATAATGTTAAACCTGAAATGGGACAGCCAATAATATTGCACTAGAACTGGGGCAGGATTTCTGCATACATCAATAGCAGAGCAACCCTGTGGGATGGCCTGTGCCGTCATTCCTCCCTGCCCTTGGAAGTGAGGGAGAGCTCTGGTCTTGTTGGTGTTTGGGTGCTTGTGAGACAGCCTTGAAGATAAACCAGCAAAAGAGAAAGACAGAGTATGACCTAAACTCTGGGTGCATCAGTCATGCTACTTTGCACAGCAAGCAAAATGTTGGCAAGGACATCCAAGCACCATCTAGCACCAGGCTGAGAAAGTAGATCAGGAAACAAATCAGAGCTGTGTAACCCTGGCTGCTCATCACAGCGCCCTTGTTGCTGTCTTTTGGTCCTCAGGGCAAAACTGTGCCAGAGCACACAGACAGGCCCGAGAGAGGCAAGAGCACTAAGCCCTGCCGTGTGCTCTGTGTGTGTGTGTGTGTGTGTGTGTGTGTGTGTGTGTGTGTGTGTGTGTGTGTGTGTGTGTGTGTGTGTGTGTGTGTGGGCGCTGCTCTCAACAAGTGGGCACCTCGGTCTCCCTTCACCCACACACACAGGCTGAGAGTCCAGCTTCAGAGCTGCAGCTGGTCATCTATGTGTGTGTGTGTGTGTGTGTGTGTGTGTGTGTGTGTGTGTGTGTGTGTGAAGGTGTATTCATGTGTGAGCATGCCAGCAGTTATATAAGCCACTACAAATCATGTCAGGAACATAATTCTAAATAATGCACACACTTCATCTCATTTTGGAATCAGGCCGTAATCAAAAGATTTGAATGTGCGCACGAGAGACACAGAATGGATGAGAAGAGTCGAGATAAAGACAGCGAGCAAAAACTCTTCTGATAGTTCCGTCTTCTGTCAGATTTAGGGTGTGTGTTCATACAGCATTTGCGTGCTGCCAGGCCGCTGGGGAGCGACAGTGACGACACCAGCACCTTTCTGAAAGGTTTCGAGATTTTTTAAAAGTAAAAGTGCGCATAGGGGCCAGACAAAAAAGACATAGTGCTCTGTAGAGACACTGGGTGCAACGCTTTTTCTCTTGGTGGCCGCATGTGATCTCATCATTGAAAAAAAAAAAGAAAAAAGGTACTGGCACAAAAAAAAAAAACACGCCCAGCGTTTGACCTGCTGTCACTCCAATTCCTGCATCTGTTAAACCGAGCATCAGGGGGCATTAATTAATTAGGCTGGGATTACCTGTGGCAGCGCACGAATAGAGATGGAATGGCTCCTACCTATAAAGGGACAATTTCAGTCTAACACGGTCAGGTGTGTGTGTGTGTGTGTGTGTGAGAAATGAGAGGTAGGAAAAGAGTAAGGTGTCAAACCATACAGACCAATAAAAGCCTCCCAAATCAATCTTGTCCACAGTTGTCCCATGAATGATCTCCCATAATAACAACATTATTGGTTGTACAGTGAATAGCATTGCTGCCTTTAAAGCAGTTGCCCGGAGTTCGATTCCCTGCCAATTTAAGTCGCTTTGGACAAATGCGTCTGCTAAATACCTGTCATTTACATTTAACTGCATACCCAGATGGCCTACTAAATGTTATCATTACATGTGCCATGATAGAAAAACATTGTGATACTTGACCAGTTATTACAAGAATGTCCTAACTTTTCCCCCACCTCGAGGCAAAGGTCTGAAAACCATGTCATGGGTAAGCACTAATGACGAATCCTCTGAAAGTGCCACCATCACAGCCCATGTTGCAACCTCCTCTTACTCATCAATCTAAACCGAGGTTTCACTCCCTTAGATGGTAAACATTGTTAGCTCATGCCTCATGGGCCTTCTCTGGCTTCTTGGCTGGGGAGGCTTCTCTCTCCCTGCAGTGAGAGGCAGATGAGCGCAAAGCGCACAGCTGGCCTTGAGCTGGCAGGTAGATTTACTCATGATGGTTTTTCAGATGGCACCACTCCAGGTCCCACACAGAGTTAGCTCATGGCTCTCGTTCAAACTGCTCTTTCTCCGGAGAGCGGAGAAGATCGCAGGGCGCTCTTTAGGAAAAGCCTGAGGCCCCGGGGGTCTGCACCCAGCTGTTAAAATGCGAAAGACAGTTCAGTTCACATACTCATCATAACTAAGCCCCCTGCCAGGATAGCGGTTCTATCCTCCACCTAATCCTCCCTCTTTCTCTCTCTCTCTTTCACCCTCAATGACTTCATGTTCATCTGTTTTTTTGGTTACTGACATTAATAATTGATGCCTGCGATTGTTGCGGCGACTGAAGACGCCCACAATTCGTGATTACGATCTGGCACTGATGAGTGTCTCTTCGGGAATGTAACGATTCTTAAGATGACACCAGGTCTGCACTGATATCATCCCGTCCTGGCATGGATCCAGGTCTGTGATAAACTGATGTTGATAGCTAGCTGCACTCATCTGAAGCGGTGTGCTCACACTGTTCACAGCTCCAACTGGACAGATGGACATAATGCCTTGCATGCTGAGATGACAATCTGGGTTCTGCCAGTCAAACATTCTTGTGGGAGGGATCAGACTGTATGGAAGAAAGAGGAAAGCAATGAAAAGCTTCAGGGATGGGGTTCCTTATAGGCTTATAGCGCACAAACCTTGTTAATGGTTTGACAAGTGAGATTTATGGGAAACATTGTTTATTCCTCTACAGTGAACTCGAGTGACTCCAGTGTATACCTGTCTGGATATCTGACATACAGATCTTTCAGCAGAGGAGGAGGATACCAGCAATAAGACAACTGGAGTGATTTTTAAGGTACCAATAATATGAATAATATTATAATAATATTATTAATTAACAAAATGGTTGCATTTACTCTACAAAGCTTTTCTCCATTGAATGCCCTGTTTCTTTTCTGATGAACAGTTTCAAGCCTCCCTCCTGCGGTGAACGGAATAAAAAAAGTCTCGTGCCAAAACAACTTCAGATCATGCCTTTAACACCTTAAAGAGTGTGAAGCCGCACACCGTCTCACACAACACTTGGGGTGTGAGTACGTGTTTGTGTGCGAGTCTGCATTCATGAGTGTGTGTGAGTGTTCATGTGCGTGTGCGAGCATTACACCACGAGCGGTTCAGTCTCTCCAGCTCGATGAAAAGTATGTAATGAGAGGCCATCTCACAGTTTTGAAAAGGATCAGCCTGGGCTCCTCACACTGTGACAGTGAGCTTAAAGAGCGCAGAGGGCGCAGCAAGCCCAGGCCACAAACGGAAACACAGCGTCATCAATGGCTATTTGTGTATATGTGTGTGTGTGTGTGTGTGTGTGTGTGTGTGTGTGTGTGTGTGTGTGTGCGCGTGTGTGTGTGTGTGTCCGCCTGTGGCCTGCGCCAGCCTCTGTTCCAGTGAGTGATGCTGAAAGAATCCGGCACGTTGAAGAAGAGCCCATCATCTGGCAGCTCTGCGGACACACACAGACAATGGGACATCCGCTGCGGGGGGAACGGGAAAATTGTCCTCAGGCCTGGATGCTCCTTTTCATGCAGAGTGGAGCGGAGGGTTCGAAACACAACATGGCATTCCTCTCTCCTGCCTGGGTAAAGCCAGGAGAGAATGTGTGTGTGAATGAATGAGTGAGTGAATGAGTGAGAGAGAGAGAGTGTGTGTGTGTGTGTGTGTGTGTGTGTGTGTGTGTGTGTGTGTGTGCGCGCAAATGAATGAATGAGTGAGTGAGAGAGAGAGAGAGAAAGAGAGACATTGTGTGTGTGTGTGTGTGTGTGTGTGTGTGTGTGTGGGTGTGTGTGTGTGTGTGTGTGTGTGTGTAATAGACAGACAGATGGGACACTAGTGGCATCTCATGAGGGAAACTGACTGAACACCAACTTAAGGAGACACACACTGATGAAGGACAAGATGAGCCGATAACCACCATCCTTTTTCGTTGTTTCTCATTTCCATGTTGAGAAATCCTTTCCGCAGTGATGGGAGAAGCTGTGTAGTTCCTGCGTTCCCTCATTTCCTCTCATTAAGCCTCCTGATCTCCTCTCAGACCGGCCTGACCACTGGGCACACAGCAGCACGCTCTCTCCAATCTGCCCCAGTGGGCTAAAGACTGACACACAGCCAGCTAACCTCAGTGTGGATTAGACCATGAGGCTGGAGAGTCCAGTGACAAACACTTCACTTCTCTTCTTGAAGCCAGAGGGAGAGTGTGGCAGAGAGAGAGAAGAGGGGATGGGGAGGGCATCCAATGATTGGCAGTGTAACAAAAATAGCTCTCCTGACAGAGCAGTGTGTTACTGCTGTGCCAATTAGGACGGGCGAGTAAAAGAGAACAGAAGCCGCAATTAAAAGGGGTTTGCATAGACACACTGCACTACTGTAGTCAGCTACACGCGCTGACGGCAGCTCGGGTGTGATGGAGGCCAGGGACAGAGGGGAGCTGGGGAGGCTTCCTGGGAGAGAGCGGCTTCAGTCCGGCACCGCATGATGAGGGTCGCGCTGGACAGGATTAAGCATTAATCTGCAGCGCGAGAGGGGGGGTCCACAGGCCCGGAAGACGCCCAGGATATAAAAGACCAAAGAGAGAAGCAGACTTCAAGGCTGCTTAGGATGGCTCTAACCAGAGCTCCCCCTCCTCTCTCTCTCTCTCTCTCTCTCACACACTCCTTTTCCCTCCTAACATCAAGATAAAGACAAGTGAAGGGGTCACAGGAAAAGTATATGGAATAGAGCTGAACTGTGACCACCCAGAAGAAACCTGCCCATACAATATCGCCACAGAGTTCTCAAACAATCATTTTTTTAAAACTTTAAAACAGTGAATCCAAATGTTACATGGCGAATCATAGCTTAATAGTGGATGGTAAAGCTGCAAAGCAGGTTGGTTTGCATCCATCCAATCATTGCTAGATGGCAACAATTACTCAAAGAGTCAGGAATGCTATCTGCCGAAACATCGGCAAAACAAATCCCCTACGGTGAGCGTGCTCTCCAAGCATGCTGTTACCTCACGGATTAGGCATGTTGAAGCAAGCTTTCTGAAGTTTTGCGTTCATGTCAAACTGCTGGGGACGAGCTCGCCCTAAGCTGCTGCAGTGATTGAGATCTATACATTTTGCCCGAGGCTTGCAGTAGAGCTGCTTCCCCTATCCGGTCTCTAAATCAGTGTCAGGAAGTCTACATGCGTGCAACGTGCAGATCAAACTTCCCAGACTGTCAGTGCAGCACGCCTGGCTTGCCAATGTGTCACCGCACTAATTAGACATTGAAAGTCAATAGCCCGGCTCGGAAATTCGTTTAATGCTAGAGTAGACTTTCTAATTGGTGACGGGGGTTGGGGCTGAGGCAAAGGGGTTAACCAGCGGCACTTGGGGAAGGAGTGGCGACTGAGAGCTATAAACTTTGACAACCCACTGTTTTTCCGCTACACTCTCGGCGGATCTCACCCGAGCTCCCACCTTAGGAGCTGACGCACCCGAAATAGCTGGAGATGTTTTGTGAGAAAGACGCACAGGAGGGCTGGTTAGCACAAGAACAAAGGCAAGGGAAGAAGAGATACGCTCAGCTGCCTCCCGTGCTTTTTCTGAGTGGGGAGGCCCCCAGCGGCCTTTTGACATGACAGGAATTCCAAACGTCTGCAAGTCAAAACTTCACTGGTGAGGCACTCGGGCGTGCCAATTCCACAGCAATCTCCTCTCTCCTCTCCTTGTCCGTCCATCCATGCACCACACACACACACACACACACACACACACACACACACACACACACACACACACACACACACACACACACACACACACACACACACACACACGAGAGAGAGAGAGAGAGAGAGAGAGAGAGAGAGAGGAGCCCAGAGCAAGATTACCAAGTCCAGTTCTCTGGGTCAGATGGCCACGAGTGCCAGTGGGTTTCACCTACTCTGCCTCCAGCCTGCTGCATGCCCATTACATAACTCCCACTGCTCAGTGCCACGAAGGGGGAAGTGAAAAGAGAGGGAGATGATCAAACTATTATGCAGCACTAGGCCATCTCTCTACCAGACAGTCTCCTAGCCATATATTGCATTTCCTCTCTTGAGGACAAGGAATGCACGCCATGGCAAGTCCAGCTAGGAAACCTGATGCAATCTCTGGGTGAGTCTGGGATATCAATGCTGGCACATGATCGTGGCAGGAAATCAAGGCAATTTCCTCTGCCTGCCTGCTTGCTTGCCCATGAATATGGCATGTGGGAGGCTGCGTGTCTTTTTTAATGTGGTAATTAACAGGGAATCGCCCTGCTCTCTCTCACCTACACATGGGCTTGTCGACGCCACGCGGCGGCACACCGGCTCCTGCCAATAAAATTCCCCCAGACCGGGACTGTGCTGTCCTGTGAAATGACTACTTGCGTAATTTGCCATTGGCATTCTGCAGGCTCCACCTGGCTGTGCCCACAGTGCAGCATGCCTGTGGAATCTAAAGGAGGCACGGAGAGAGCTGAAGAGAGCCAGAGACTAACGTGGTCAAGAGGAGCTGGTAGTGTAAGTGAGGGGGGGGGGGGGGGGGTCAAGGAAAATAGGCTAACCCAATTGAGGTCGAGCACGGGAGCGTCCGCTTGGTCACGCAGAAAAAATGTGATCATTAATCAGTGGCCTCTGACTGCCCTCCACGCTAAGCCCCCCTAACCCCCTGACACTCATCAAACTGACAAGGGGAGGAAAGAGAGAGAGATTGAGGGAATTACTGGAGGAGAAGAAATCATCCAGCTCTCCCTGCTCCTCGTCCTTTTTCTCACGATGGCTGAGAGGCTTTCGGGCTCCTTAAGGTGCCTGGATCCTGGTACGCCTGGCTGGAGCCAGACCAGTGCCAGATTAAGACTCCTGGGCAAGCTGAGAGAGAGAGAGAGAGAGGAGGGGAAAGGTAGGCTCTTCCTGATCCAGGAATGTTTGAGAGGCGAGTGCCTCTGCTGCACCGGGAGGTAGGCAGGGCCAGTTCCAGAGAGAGCACCCCA